>NC_091808.1:25715555-26021250 GCF_041296235.1 Equus asinus | reverse complement strand
TCTCTACTATTCCCAAATAAACTCAACTTTGATTTTATAATTTATGAACTATCTCATTTTAAGGTTGACAGAATTAAGTTACAGGGGAAATTGCCAAAAAGTTAAAAACGATTGCTTTGGGCAATGGAAAATGGGGGTAGGGAAGGGAGAGGAAAGTAGCTGGAGACTGCTGTCTTCCATCCTTAGCTTTGCAGAAGTACTTGAGCTTTATTAGTACCACCTTAAAGCTACTTTCATAGACATGATTCACTTTTAACCCCACTACTAGTTTAGTGGTGCTTATTTCTGCTGAGTCTAAAGATTACATATTCACAATCCTGGGGTTTGTCTGATGGAGAATATGTATTTACTTGATCCAGCCGAGTCATCTATGAAGTATAACATTTTAATTTTGGCATAAGGAAGAGTGGGCCACTATGGGCATATGCCTGGAGAAAGGAGAGATATAAGGCCATACAGAAGACACAGGCTGGTAAGATGATGTTAGCCTAACTCAAAGGACTTTGTTGTTGAGCTTTTGTGGGCAGAAGCAGAAATTGCTATTTTTCAGATGACTTCCAAGGAGAATGGGTCTTCCAATTCCCCCTTCTCAGCTGCCTTGGGGAACCAGATGAGTCATAGAAGAGGGGAGAGCACCAGTTTCTATGCTTCCTTTCTGAGCCTACCACCCCTCCAACAGCAGAGGACTGGCAGCCAGGGAGCACTGAGACGTGGTGCATCCTCAGGTGGCATCAGTCAGCAGTGCTGGGAGCAGGGCCTCTCAGTGGCTCAGAGGGAGGAAAAGCTCCACATGGGGGCCAGAGCTGGTAGGAAAGGACACCGTAGAGACCACAGGGTAACCACAACTGGGAGACTGATTTATGGGTACATATGAGACACTCAGCAGCTTCCCACACTATTTGAGGAGACTTCTTTGGGGGCTAGAGTTTCTGCATAATCAATAACGCCAGAAATTTCAGTCATAACTGTTAATATGGCCCCTTATGGACCCATGAGGTGAAAACATTTTGGTTTTACTTACTGTATATTTCAGTAAACGTTTGAAATAAAGCAAACTGGCATAGTTTTAAGGAGAGTGCAGATAGGAATATTAGCCAAGTTAACTATCAATTATTTACTCTAGTATTATGTTAATATTAATTATTAATTAACATTAATTTTGAAAGTGTAAACCTTCACTAAATTAAGGTATGCAAACATATAAATATACACAGACACATCAACAAATAAGCAAAACATCTAATCAAATTAAATATCTAATTTAATCAAGTACCAAATTAGATATTAAATATTAAATATGTTTGTTGTTAGTGCTGTAGACTCAATTCTGACTACTAGCGAGCTGTGTACAGCAGAGCAGAATGCTGCCCGGTCTTTTTGGATCATCCTCTCAGACTATCAGACAATGCTCTGCTGCTATTCAGAGAGTTTTCACGGCCAGTTTTCTCAGAAGTGGGTGGCCAGGTCCTTCTTGCCAGTCTGTCTAGTCTGGGACTGTCACTGAAACCTATCCACCACAGGTGATCACGCTGGTACTTGAAATCCTAGTGGCATAGCCTTCAGCACACAGCAACACCCGGTCACCACAGTATGACAACCAACAGTTGGCGGTGTAGTTCTCTGACCAGGAAACGAACCGGGGCTGTGGCAGTGAGAACACTGAATCTTATCCACTGGATCACCAGGGCTGGATTTATATATCTAATTAAGTTAAATTTATACTGATTGTATTCTATTTCTCTTTGGTGGCTCTCAGGTTTTCATGTGCATAACAGCACCTAGGTGTATTATGACAAGTGTGGCTTTCCTGGCCCCACTCTCAGATAATCAAGTCTGGAAGTGGATCTGCCAAATCTGCATCTGTAGCAAACTCCCTGGGGCGGGTGAAGCTACTGTAGGAAATATGAAACTCTGAGTACTCTAGGACATCCCCATCAAATGTGTGTCTCTATAAGCCGCTGCAAAAGCAGTAACACGCACCAGTTGTTTGATCTTCGTTATAACCCTGTGAAGCAGTCAAAAGAAGTAGTAATTCTGAGCCGTAAAACAAGGAAAGCAAATCTGAGTTGGATGACCGCCCCGGGTCATACGATGAGTAAGCAGCAGGGGCAGTTTTCACTCAGGATTTCTGACTCTTCAGGCACTGCTCTTTCTTATGATAGTAAAAATATGGGAATTTTTACTTCAGTTTCATCAGCACTTCACATTGTAAATGCTTATCTTGTCAACAAGTAGACAGCCCCAAGCACCTGGCGTTAGCCATTCCTGGTTGAATTGGGTCAAATTATACTTTAGTTCCTAAAGGGGAGGAGCAAATAAAATCAAACAACAAATTTGCGCTCCCACATAACGTGCCATCACTTACAATATGCTTTCAGAAAAAGCAAAAGAAAACATATTCTGATTTCCTGGGAGCATTTTTAGGTCCAGGCCATTTAAGATAAAGAGAATGATGAAATTTAAGGTAAGAGAAACATTTTGAGTTTTTTTCAGGATGAAATATACAAACAATTTTTTTTTGCCTTTTACAACTCAAGGAGTAATGATAATTCCATTCTAAATACGCATTTGAAAAGTTTACATCAGAAGAGTGTAAAAAAGTTGCATGAAAGTTCTCTTCTAAAAAAAATCTATTAGCAAGTCCTGGCCAAAAAGCTGGAGTTGTATTAAGGAAAATTGCTCATCACACTACAAAGAGTATTTGAAACCAAATTACAGAGTATTTGCATAATAGTTCCCTTTTTTTGAGAAAGAAAAGATGAACAAGACACTAATTGTAGGTTTTATTTCTTCATAAAGGAAATAGCAGATGGCTTTTTTGGGGGATAGGGGAATAGATAAAGGAAAGAGAATGTGGATTCATTTGGAGTGATGAGTGGGATGGAAAGGGAAAAAAATTCCAATATTTTAATAATGGAGTGTTGGGTTTCAATAAATTGCTCTGTGTTAAAATTAATAATGTCCTCTGTTACCTATCTCTGTGTAGGGCCTATGGAAGCAATTTTGGAATCTTTGCTGCTGTCACTATAAAATGTCAGCGAAGGCCACTGGAATAAATACAAGTTGACAGGTGCATTATCTATTTTTCCAGAAATAAAATTATTCCCTGTCTTTCTTTTCCCTTTTGCTTTATAAAAATGTTCCTTGTAGGTGAATTAAAGAATGTTCCCATTGGACAGAGGGGAAAGATGTAACAGGTGCTGAAAAGTCTAAAGCAAGAACATTTTTCTTTATAATAAGGTCTGGCTTGACTAAGGACATTTTTTTTAAACTACCAAGGGACGGCCAGGGCATAGACAGAAAGCTCTGAAGCATGTACACCATTATTCTCTCACCTATGCTATTTGTATCTCTATTTCAGTTTGAAGGAAAGACATTTCTGTACAATAATAAAAGTGAGCAATATAATTTGTCACATTAAGGTATCATTTTGCCCAGCCTTCAGATGTTTATACCTTGCTACTTAAACTTGTTTTCTCACTTATGTTGGTTAGTGGATTCACAAAAAAAAAAAAAAAAAAAAAAGGAAGAAAAAAACATATGGCCAGTCAAAACTTATGGGCTATTCTGTTTTAAAAAAATGTTGGCTTCAGCCAAACTTTCACTGTTTCATTATGTCTATGGACCATTAGTTCAATACCCTTCAGCTGAAAATAGGGAAAATCTCACAGCATCATGGATAGGAAAGATAAAAAGGGGGAGAGAAAACGAAAAAACATAGACAATTAATGTAGACATATAAAACTGTGCTTAATGCAACAGTCAGCAGGTTTGTGATGCTTGAAACAAATGCCTCTCCCAAAGATAGTGAGGATGATGGCGATGAAGAAAACAAAGAAGACGACGACAGCAGTGATGAAAAGTGAAATCAAATTACTGGTCCATAATTATGTTTTACAAACCTGTTTTGCAGCAGATTGTACCCAGATAACAAGATAAATGCAGTGTGCATCTGTTCCTTCCTGTCTCGAATAAATAATAATTTACTTGTGCAAGTAGGTGAGCAGCAATTAGGCTGAATTAATATGCCATCAATTTGAGTTTGTCCCCTTTGCTCAGTGGCCTTAGCACTTTGCAATCTCTGGTATCATTTTTGTGTACTTGAACAATGAAGATTAGGATCTTACTAACCTTTGCAGTCAGAAGTTTTCCATCTCCATTCTCCATCGTTTACCCATTGGGTGGCTGTATCTTGGATTTCGTTGGTGGTACTTAACACTGCTCTATAATGAAGACCTAATGCGAAGAATTCTACACAAGGTAGAATTCTATTTTTTGATGGTATTTTCTTTCTTCCCCCTAACACTAGTGAACGGTGACTTTCCCTACATCCTTATTTTATGTTCCTATCCCTTTGTTATACATTCACTCACTTAAAAATATTTATTGAGGACCTGCTATGAGCCTGGCACTCTGATTGAAGCTGGGTCTACAGTATTATCTCTATCCTCATGAAGCTTTCATTCTACCAGTAGAGGCAACCCAGAATCAGGAAAGCCAAATAAATATAAAATGGATGTATAAATAATTATAAATTATATTAAGGTTTATGGAGAAAATACATAGAGTATTGTGACAGACATTAAAATGGTGGCTGCAGAACTGCTTTAGATAAGGGTAGTCAGGAAATGTGACCTAAGATCTGAATTTTGAGAAATCAGATAGACAAATTCGAGGAAAGAGTCTAAGAACTTGGAAAATTTTGGAAGCTCTGAGAAGGCTCATCTGTCTAGAATTTAGCAAGAGCTGCAGTGGCATGAGATGAGATTGGCAATTTTGCTAGGAGCCAGATCGTGAAAGGCCGTGTGGTCATGAGAAGGAGACTGGATTTAGTCATAAATTTGTTAATGCCTGCTTTCTGTTATGCTTCATTTACCTCTCCCCTAGCCTGAACTCCAATGTCAGCCAATACAATAAAGTGTTTACCTTCATCATGTAATTTTTTTTCCCCTTTGATAATCCCATTTTGCTACTCCTTGGCCAAAGGTAACGCCCACCGTCTGAATTCTGAAACTTTTAAACCTTGTTAGAGGAAGGCATAGATTCATGGGGATTTATCCTAAGTCTCCGATCTGACCCTCCAAAAGTAGCACTCTTGATTTGTTATTAACTCTTCATTATGTTTGTTATGACCTTTATCTCTGAGCAAGTCAAAAACTTCCTACCTTTCACAATATTTACTCTCGACATTCCATTTTGTTCTCTTGAACCCTTTGACCACTGTGTTTGTCTAGTGCAACTTCACCTTCACTCCATGTTGGCACCTCACTGAACTTACAATATATTTAGATGTTTCGTATTCTAAAAATAAAAGTTCCTTCAATTTTGCCATTTCTCTACTTTGGGAATATTTGCTATTGTTTCTTTATAGTCCTTCATTCCTTAGGGCTCCATTTCTTCTACAACTTTCTGCATTCTTACTATTCAAATTACTTTTGAAAAAGTCACCAAGGACCTCCTTTTCACCCGTCAGTGGGTTTATTCTCTAATTCTTATATTTTCCTGACCTTCTGCACTGTTTCACCTCACTGACCACCTTTCTTTTTGAAAAATCCATCGGTGGCTGATGTTAGTATTTTATTCCATCCTAAATCTCCATTCTCCCTGAGTACTCTTATTACAAATATTAGCACCTGCTTTTCCTTCCCACACCTTAAATGGGAAGATGCTACCATGGCTTTATCCCTAATATTCTTTGCTTTCATCTGCAATCTCTTGCGATATATCTTACAACTTAAAGAAATATGACAGAGTTGTCAAAAACATATGGAATCAGCTGCAAAATTTTGTGTTTTTCATGATTTGATTTAGTTTGAAGCTGTGTAAATAGCATTGGTATTTACAAGATAGAAAATAAAATCATCATATCCACAACGTCTGTGCAAAATATCCAAAACTTGAGAATTATACTGTGCCCATGTTCTAAGCTTTCTTTTCCACTCCTGTAATTCCAACTGTCATCTCTGAGCAGGGACTAATAGATCTTTATATATGTATACCTCCCATAGCATAACATCTATGTTAAATGTCCGCCTAAATCTCTAATGATTTCTTTGAAAGTAGTAAATTAGTTGATCATAGTCATTGGACTATTATCAAATTCTTGTAGAGTGTATACCTCATAGGAAGGAAGTAATACAATTTTATGAATAAATGAGCAGAATCTTTATTATATTCCCCCTTCCCATCCTACCTGCCAGGAATCAGCCCATATCTCAAATGCCTTCTGGTTATCTTGACACACATATCCTACTGGACCTCAAATTTAAGACACAAAGTAAATTACTTTAAAGGAGCTTGTGTGCTACTATACTAATTTTGTAAATTTCAGAAACATTTTCTAATTTGGTTTTAAATATTTAGCATTCTCTTTTCTATGTTTTCCACTGTACTCCAGATCTAGTATTTCCCCAGGTCCTATTAATTGCTTATTTCAGTGTAACTCAAATTTACATCCTTCTATGTATTTTGATTCTGATTCCTACTTAAGTTCAGACTCACATCACTACTGTAAAAAGAATGCTGATCTTTTTCATTAACTCCAGTCTGTTTTTGCTACAACCAACAAAAAAAATCCTAGGCATTTTTTCGGAGTGCTACATAGAGAGCCTTAACATTGCATGTACTCATTAAACATCTGTTGAATCAAATTTGGCATGTCTAAAATTGTAATAAATTTTTGAATAGAGAAGTTCAGACTATGTTCCCAGCTATGACACTAATGATCTGTGAGACTGGCCTGCATATTTCTCTTTGCCACTCCGGATCCATTCTCTATCCTTCTCTGCACTGTTACGGGCCCAGTGAACTGACTTTAATGACAGCAGGTTACCTTGCCCACTGGCTTTCATCTGGGTTCAGCCACTGAAAAGCAATAGCAGAAGACTGAAGAGAAAAGAGCTGAGGTTGGTATCTATCCCTCATCCCAGCTTTCCGCAGCTCTCTACCAAGGGCCACAGCAGTCATCAGCTCAGAGTAAACTTCCCCTTGCTACTTCAGGACTTCGCAGTTCTATTACTAGTCTTGAGACACTTGAAGAAACCTTGTTGGTGTTTCTCAGCCCTGCCCATATCTTTATAAAAACCACTTTGCTAAACTCACTTCCATTACTCAATTTAGTATATAATGTGTGCCATGCTGGGATTATTCTGGTGCAGTAATCTTGGACAAGTCACATAACCTTACACTTATTTGTCAAATCACAGACTAGGTCACTGATGGCAAAAACATGGCATGCATGCTACCAACACCCTCTCCCATGCCCATGGCAGATATTGCTAAGCAATCATTGTGGTAGGCCAATAAAGAATCCCAAAATATGTCCAATTCTAATCCTAGGAGCTTGTCACTATACCCTTATTTGGAAAAACAATCCATACAGATATGATTAACTTAAGGATTTTGAGATGAGAAGATCATCCTGGATTATCTGAGAGAGCCCTAAATGCCATCATGAGCATCCTCACGAGAGAGAGGCAGACGGAGACTAGATACAGATACACGGAGGAGAAGATAACATGAAGAGGGAAGCAAAGATGGGAATGATGCAGCCACAAGTCAAGGAGCATCTGCAGGCACCAGAAGCTGGACAAGGCAAGGAGCAGATTTTACCTTAGAGCTTCTAGAGGGCATGCAGCCCAACCAACACCTTGATTTCAGAAGTCTGGCCTCCAGAAATGCGATAAAATATATTTTGTGGTTTTAAGTCACCAAGTTTATGGTAATTTATTACAGCAGCTACAAGAAACTAATAAACCCGTTGTATTCTTTCCAGACTGGACTGGATGAGGACTCAAAAGCCTCCTCAATTCAAAGCTTTAGGCAGCAAAAAGTAGTTTATTGGGAAGTAAGGTAAGATAAACATCGTTGCCTTGATTTTATACATATTTTTAAAATTATTGTTGCTCCCAAACTTAGTTTGGATGTACTATTTTAGTCCAATCTAAATGATGCAGATATTTTTAATTCATTTAGAAATTAACACATATAGGTAATAGCTAAATGACGTAGTTCAGGCAAAGAGCTTATCCCAGTGCCTGGCAGACACTTAAAAATATTAGCTATTATTACATTTGTATTAAACCGATTATACCTAAAGGGAATGAAATTGTTAAGCAGTCAGGTATGGCCAAGAGTCTGAAAGAATGCTGCAGCTTCAGGGTGAGTGATCACTTTGATCTTTTTAAAGTCCAGTGGGGACATGTGGAATGTAAGCCAAGAAAATTGACCAAAAAACCCAAACAAACAGTTTTTCTGTCAGCACTCTACCTGCTATTTTTTTTGTCCTATTTAATATAATGGAGAGCTTGGAATCTCTCTTCCCACCTTCGACATAAAGGAATCACGAAGAGTTGGGAGAAGGCCAAAAGTGGCTTATGGAGTTGCAAGAGGAGTTTAAGAACTGCATCAGTTTGTTCTGTAACAAATAGTCACCGCAATAACAGTAATAGTAGTGAATAGCAACAGGGGTTAAAATAGGTAACAGAAACCAAGTGGTACTGGGAATGCGTGCAGCCGGGGCAGGGACCGTAGCCTACTGACGAATCTGAGCCAAGTCGCAGAAAGAGAAGCACAGAGGAGTCTGCGGTTAGCATTTCAGGACTAATTCAGAAGAACAAGCCGAGAAAGATCCCACATGGACCATCTGAAGAGAAGTCTGGAATGTGCTGTAAAGAATAAAAACACCAACATACTATAGATTCTACCGTTATGGAGAAAGGAATAATAATTAACTTCCAAGTAATGTCTATTGCTTTAATTTTTTTTTCTCTCTATAAATGAAAACCAGTTTCCATAGGGCTATTTAATCTGTTGGGTAAGGCCTGTATTTAGTTTTTCTAGTTCTTAGTAAACATATTTATGGTCCCTGGAAAGTGAGCTATTACAGAACTCCGTCAGATGATAATCACTATGGCTTTTGGTGGAATTGTGCCTGGCACAGTGCTGTTGATTTCTACATGAACTCATTGAGTTCTCAGGACAATCTTGTCCAACAGATATTATTATATCAATTAAGTGATGAGACAAGTTTGAAAAGGATAAGCAATTTGCTAAGATCCTAAAGTTAGTAAATAGCCAAGCTGGGATTTAAATCTTGTTCTCATTGCATCCACAGTCAAGACTCTTTCAACTATGCTGTCTCCTCAAGAACTATTAACATCAATTAGGTAACCAGGATGACCCAGCTGATTTTGTGGTCATTATATAGTGTCCTAACAAGAGCTATCACTGATAAGATTAACTGGTTAGTGGAATCTTTATGAAGTGGCATTTTAACAAGTACCAACTATCCTTTATTTTGGATAAATCAAGTGTGAACAATTTATCTTCAACTATTTAAAATGAATCCTCCAATAATAAAATGCTAAATAGCCTTTGCAGGAAGGGACTAAGACTAACTCCTATCTTTATTTTCATTTCTGCATAGGAGAACTCGATTTAGGAGTGCTCATTCAATACTTTTAAAAATTAAATTTGACTTAAAATAGGTAAGAATCTAGTAACATTGATAATAGCTCTCATTTAATCACTTAGGATTTTATGATTTACTATTTTGTAAAATTTGGGGAATTAGTACTTAATTTTATTTTCCTAGATACTGCATCCTCTTTAAAGGAAGATATCTACTGTGTTTCTAGTTTGTAAGAATAATCTGTTAAACGACAATTATATTAAAAGCATGTAACTACAAACAACTAAATAAAATTAGAGGAATCCTCCCTTAACACCTAATAAAATATCTTAAATGTACCTCTGGTGAAGGAGCAGGCTGGGCTGTGTTCTTTACGATTCATTCAATGTAAAATAGTGACTTTAATTATGTCTTTCATTTTTTACTTACTAGTCTCATGCTCATATAGAACTCCTGTATAGAAATCATTTGTCCTATCAATTATTTCTTTCTTATCTCCTCTACTTTTTATAATGAACTTAATTATTACCATCAGATATATTAAATTAGAAACCATGATTCATATGCAAGTTCTTATATTAAATATTCATGTCAATGTTATTTTAATATTCTACACTGGTCCTGATGTCATGGGCATTCAGTTAGAGGCAGTCACTAGTAAAAACCTGCATTAATGTTATTTATGCTTCTATGTTTTTAATATAGTAGCAGTTAATAATACTACCACCCACCCAGGCAACGGAGTTATAATAAACCCTGAAAGGAAATATGTGATGTCACAAAAGACCTCTACTGTTAATGTCTTTGCTTCAGGAGGCTATGAGCCAAAAGAATGTGTGGTTTTGTGGCTAGACACACACCGTGCGGGGGTTAGAAAGTGGCAATAGAAAAAGAATAGCTCATAAAGAATCTCTGCAAGAAAGCATCCACTCTTGATCTGGCATTGGAAACCAGCCACTGAAAATTAAGCAATAGTTTAGAAATGGAATCGTATCTTAGATTTCTATAATGCCTGCCCTAGGAAACGTCAATTCACAGTCATTCTATTCATCATCAGCAAACTCAAAGAGTAGTGCAGGACACTATAATGGTTATTGTATTATATATTATCTTATTGCTAACTGTATTGAGTTAAAGAGAATTCACAGGGAATAGCTAGTCATTCTTTCATTCATTCATTAACTCATTCCCCATATTGACTGACGGTTACTCTATATAGTCCATGAGGGCAGAAAATTTAAAAAGAAATATGTTCTACTCTTAACAAGCTAATGTCCTAGTACAAGTCTTTCAAATTTAGTAAAAGTAGGTTATGAACATTAATAATACTTATGATAAGCATTTATGATGTAAGTTTCCTACAATAATTCATTGAAGCCAGAGATTACGTTCAACTGAAAAAACTGAATGCAGGAAAACAAAAGCTTTGTTGAGAAGAATAATCTGAGTGTGGATATTAATATGTGGAGAAATCTTGTTACAAAAGAATAAATAGCATGGTGGTGATGTGATGAGGAGAAAGAGATATGAGCACTGATTCATGCAAATTCTTTTCAGAGTTTGCGCTGTCTTTTACTAGTTACTTGAGAAGAACCAAGTCATTCACACTGTCAAAACCTCGGGTTCTTCAGCTGTACACTCAAAGGATCAATAATGCCTGTCTTGTGTAACAAGAATTTCACATAATATATATGAAAGGTTCTAGCACAGGAGCTGGTACATAATAACAGCTACTCAATATAATTAGTTTCCTTTCCTTCTAAAATTAAGAAAGTGGGAAAGTGTTGCATGCATGAGGAGTACAAATAGGTCAGCTTATGCGGAGCATCCAGTACATGACAGAGCACAGCAAGGAAAAAAATCAGAAAGGAAGGCTGGGAAAAGGGCTTGCAGGAGTTTGAAGGGTAGGCTGACATTTGGATTTTATTCTAAGTGAAATGAGGATCAACTGAATATTCTTGACCAAGAAACTCACGTAATCTGGCCGTTCTGTCCCCAGGATAAATCACAGGGAAAGGGTCTGATGGCCAGGCTTGTTCAGGAAGCGTCTATCCATGAACGAGGTGAAGGGAGCCCAGCACAGACACTGTACCCTGAGGGGTCTGACGTGAACGCTGTCTTGCCAGAGCTCAAGCTCGAGCTTGTGTTTTCTAGTGTCTGGGCTGTGGTTTCCTACTTCAACTCTTTCTCTTTCTTTTTCTTTCTTCAACTCTTTGTTCTTTTAACCCCCCAGTAAATAACAGAGAATCTTGAGAAATTTGTCTGTGGATGATGAAAAACTGTCTACAAATGAAGACACAAACCTTCTCTTGCTCTTTCTGGACAGAGACGCCCTCTTTTCGTCCTCCTTCCCTACAGTGGGAAATGATTTGCATCAAATATGAGCAAAATTTTGCTTCTCAGCATCTCTCTTTCTTCCCGTCATTCCCACAACTGGTTGTATTTTCTTCATAACCCACTTGACCCCTATGGCTGCATTTTTTTTCCGCTAAATTTCATGTTAGTGTTGGTCAGTTTGGCCCATTGCCTTGTTCACACGTATCGTCTGCCTAACACAAGCATACCAATTACTCTTGGACCATTCTGCTAAACAGTTCTGCAAAGGGCTCAAGGAGTTACAGTATCCAATAGTCAGCATGATGTGTAATGAAGTCTTGGTTCTTTACGGACAAATCCAAGGACAGCTTTCCAAGGGCAGGCAAAGTGGCTTTGGTCTGTGGTGTCTATTAATTGCTGCCATGTTGTTGTTCTGTCCCCACACTTGGGGATGTAACAAACTCTGAAGTTATTCCACTAATCTTTTCTACTCGTGATCTTTTACAATATTATAACTTCAGAAATTCTGAAGTCCCTGTGCAAATATTATCTAATTTTCAGGTTCTGATGGCTATGACCTAACTCTTCCCTCTAAGAATCTGACTGAACTGAGAAGAAACCAGTGCTAGAAGCCTAAATATAAAACCATTTTGACAGTTAAAAAATAAAACTTTAAAGTCACTAGTCATGATTATGAAACTTTTGGATTATTAGAAAGTGTTTCTGTGGCACTTAACTCTCAAAATTGTTTGCTCTAGTCTGTTTCATCAGAGGAACTAGAAAATTATCATTTATGATAACACATAGGTTACTTAGATTAAAAGTAAAATAATTCATACGTTCAGAGTAATTATTCATCAAATCTTCAAATGGCATGCAAAACCCACTCATAAAAAGTAAATTATTCATTTTTTAGGTATTTTAATAGAAATTTATATAAATTAAAATTGACAGACGTGTTAAAACATGTACTGGGGCATCACAACCTGGAATTTATTTCAATTTTTAAAATCATAGTATAGAGAAAGCAAGTATTTGAAGATTCTTTTAAACCAATTTCAATGATTTTTTAAGTGCAAAGTAAGCAATTAAATGCTAAGTGTGATTACAGAAG
Source organism: Equus asinus (assembly GCF_041296235.1). NCBI lineage: Eukaryota > Metazoa > Chordata > Mammalia > Perissodactyla > Equidae > Equus > Equus asinus. The sequence continues at coordinate 26,008,408 of NC_091808.1, read as the reverse complement.
CAACACACTTGAGGTCGTGTGTGATATCAGCACAGATTTACGGTGCTGCTTCACATTAAGGCATTTTTGCACATCTAATATATTTTCTTTGAAAATGTAATGGAAATATTTAAATACTTCATTTGGTAGTTATTGGATGACTTTAGATGGCTTTGAAAATAAATACCTACAGATATTCTGGTTATGAGCTAAGAGTTTCTAAGGGGACAGTGTACTTTTCAGGGGAAATATAAATAATGGAATTCATTTGATCAATAAACAAAGATTTACTTAACATTTAATGTGTATCCAGCCATATTCTAAAGAGGAGAATGAACTGCATACCACATGACATCTATAAACAGTTTCATTTCATAAACTTGCATGTCTTCAGTGTCATCACAGATTAAAAGAACATTGTTATTTAGTGCTTATGATGTGACAAATATTTTCAAATAGTACTATTGGGTGGGGAATGTTTGGGAAATAAATTCTGATAATTTTTCTAAAATTTTGGAACAAGCTATGGTAAATAAAAACTAGAGCCAAACACATCAAAAATAATAAATATTTATTCAAATAGAATTTAAGAATTATTTAGGAATTATTTATAATTTAGGAATCTAGGAATTATTTATATTTCCAAGATTTTGGAAGTAGAGTATGATAAATGATCTTTCTTAGTTAAATTATGTTTCTATATTTTAATAGTTACATTTTCTAAATTGAAGTCAATATAGACTATATTCAACAATGTACCCCTTATTAAAAGTTAGGATATAGCGATTACTTGTAACAAATGAATATCTGTAGGACTGTATTTTATCTCCTGTCAATTTAAAAATATACAAAAGGAGTTAAATCTAGAAAAATATTTCTGTAGATATGATATGCTATTATAAACAATGTAATTGATGAACAGAGAAATTAGATGCAGGTCACAGAGGTTATTTTTTGTCAATTATACTAATTAACAATATTTTCTATTTGTTTCTGGATTCCAAAAATGCTCACCAGAAGTAAGAAAGAAATTGTTCTTTTGACTTTGCCCCTAGGTTTCCTTTAATAGTGGAATTCAAACAACATAAAAGGCAGTTTTAACTCCTATTTTTCAATTGGCTCTGCATTTCCTTGAGAAGAAGAAAAAAATGTTTTATGAAAAGAGACAGTATACTAGATATTCTCCTTTTCCCATTAATTTTAAAGTAATTGCAAGAACAAAAAGCCATGTCTATTGTGTACATCTGAACAGCCTCAGGAAGATCCAATTACAAACTAGTGTGTTCTGCAGAGCTCGCATATCTAACTGAGGTACACCTCCGAAAGGTAACATTACTTTGGTTTTGTTAAATCCACAATAGGTTTCAGTTGAGCCAGGAATTTTTAAATATATTAGAATTAGTTCTTGACATTTGGTGTTTTTTTTGTTTAAAATTTATAGATGCATATATAGAACATTTGATGTCAGAGATGTGCAATTCATTGGGTAAATAATGAGTTGCACATTTGACGATAAACACGTTCATCGGCAACATGGGAGTGGAGTACCACTATTTTTAGAACAACCTATATAATAAGTGCCTCGACTAATATATTTGTTAACATTTGTCAACACAAGCGTGTAAGTCTCTGCAGAGTATACTGGAGTAACTTTATTTGATTAACATTTCTTTCTGGATCTCTGAAAAGGGGGTGATATATTTTGATTAAGAACATAAATCAGAGACCAGCCCAGTGGTGCAGTGGTTAAGTTTGCGCACTCTGCTTTGGAGGCCCAGGATTTTCAGGTTTGGATCCCAGGCACGGACTTACACGCCACTCCTCAGGCCATGCTGTGGTGGCGTCTTACATACAAAATAGAGGAAGATGGGCACGGATGTTAGCTCAGGGACAATCTTCCTCAAGCAAAAAGAGGAAGACTGGCAAAAGACGTTAGCTCAGGGCCAATCTTCCTCACACACACACAAAACAAACGTAAATCAAAATATATTTTGAGCACTAGAATAGTTTTCTGTATTTCTGAATTTTAAACTTTTGTCCAGGAATTTGACATATAAAGATTAAAATTACATATGTGAATAAGGAACATGAAAACATACTCCATGTTGAAGTACTCATACAGAAAAATGTGGATACATGTATCCTGACTTTAAAATATACATATATATGTATATATATATATATATATAAATGGTACATGAAAGTATAATTTATATAAATGTGTGTTTATATAATATATAACATTAAATTCATTTATTTCATTTTCTTCTTCCTAATATTATATATACACTGATCCATTTATGTTTTCTTTTTAAATATTTTAGCCATGCCTTTATTCATTCAGCTAATACTTATTGGGTGCTGTTATCAGGCGAATCATATCCTCCTAAAAAGTTGAAAGTTCTAATCCCCAGTGTCTCAGAATGTGAACTTAATTGAAAATAGAGCTGTTGCAGATGTAATTGGTTAAGGACACACTGGAGTAGGGTGCGCCTCTAATCCAACATGACTCGTGTCTTTACAAGAGGGGCCTGTGAAGACAGATGCACAGGAAGAACAGTGTGTGAAGACTAAAGACCACAGTGATGCATCTACAAGCCAAGGCATGCCTGGGGTACCGGAAGCCGAGGAAGCAAGGAAAGACTCCGCCTCAAGCATTCCGAAGGATCAGGGCCTGGCAAGACCTTGATTCAGACTTCCAGCTTCCAGAATTGTGAGAGAATAAACTTTTACTTTTGTAAGCAAAAACCAAAAACATATCAGAATACTTTTTGTTACTTTTCAAATTGGAAAAAAATCCAAAGATTTGATAATGCCCTGCCCTCTATTACATAGGTCATGGGGAAACAATTGCTGGCATACACTGCCGGTACAAACGCCAATGGAACAACTGGTTTTATCTATAAATTTGGTTTTTATCTATAAAAATTACAGAAGTATTTACCATTTGACCTGGGAATTCTACTCCTGGAAATTCATCCTACAGATGTACCTTCACACATGTGAATTACCATAGCTTCTTCATTGCAGCTCTATTTGTAATAGCTAAAGTCTGGAAACCATCCACCAGTGATAAGGACCAGTTAAATACACTGTTGTATAACCACAGAGTGTAATGATCTGCAGCTGTTACAAAGAATGTGAACATTCTGTGTGTACTGAAGAGATGATCTACAGAATATATTATTAAGTGAAAAAAATCGAGGTTTAGAATTATGTTCTTAATGTGTTTACTTTTGTGTATTAAGAAAGGAATATAAAATATGTTCATATTTACTTGCATTTTTTTTAAGAAATTGGAAGGCTATACGAGAAACTAATAAAATGGTTAATTCTGGAGGACTGACCGGAGGAGCGTTGAGTAGACTGAGATGGCAGGAATATAAAACTTCATCGTGCATAATTTTGATATTGCTTTGATTTGTGAGCTATATGAGTATACTACCATTTCAAAATATTAAAATAAAAAGTAACAGCCAAAAAACTAAATACTTGGAAGAAATGAGGACATGCTTTCAAATCCAATTCAAACAGACAGTGAAATAGACAGAACAGATAGAAAATCCAAATTCTCTTCCTTTTGACAAGTAAATTTGGACTAATGATAATTATCATTACAACTAACATTTAAGTTATCATTGTAATTACTTTTCTTGTATTGACTTATTTAATTCTCAAACAGTCCTACAAAGTAGGTGTTATTATTTTTGCCATTTTACAGATAATAAAACTTAACTCATAGAGGTTAAGTAATTTCTTCAGAGCCACACAGCTAATAAGTAGTGGAATTGAAATTCTAACCCGGAATTTTGTCTTCAGAAGCCATACTCTTAATCACTACTGATGCACTTAGTCATTGAGGCAATCATATGATAGCCAACAATTTTAAATGTCAGTCATTGAGAATGAAAGGCAGAAACTAGATTTTTCTGTCCACAAATAAAAATTGGCGTTTCCAGCACGTATCTTTTGCAGCACTTAATCTATACCATTGCAAGTGGTGGAGGGAACTAATAACAGCCTCTATTATAGAAGATACAGGAAAAATATATGGATATAATTTGCTATCCTGAATATATCACAAATATAAGAAGAAAATAAATAAAACAATATTCAGAACCGGAAGATCTATAATTGCAATCTCAGTTTTGAAATTATCATGGTCAATTATTGCCCTAGGTAAGATATTAAGCCAACAAAAATTGGGCTCAGTCAAAAGGCTTTCTGGTTTGTCAACTCTTAACATAACAATATTTACAAATTATGAATTTTTAGATTTAAAAATGTAACCAAGAAAAAAGATACAGTAGTCCTCCCTTATTCATAGGGGATGCATTCCAAGACCCCCAGTGGATGCCTGAAACCACAGATAGTGCTGAACCATATATACTGTGTTTTTCCTATAATACATACCTATGATAAAGTTTAATTTATAAATTAGGCATAGTAAGAGATTAATAACAGTAACTAATAATAAAATAGAGTAATTATAACAATGTACTGTATAAAAGTTATATGAACGTGGTCTCTCTCTAAATATCCTATTGTACTGTACTCACCCTTCTTATGTTGATGTGAGATGATACAATGCCTACTTGATGAGATGAAGCGAGGGGAATGACAGGCATTGTGACGTAGTGAATTTTCCCTTTAATATTTTCAGACTGCTGTTGACCACAGATAACGGAAACCATGGAAAGCAAAACCTCGCATGATGGGGGACTATTATGTACAATCTAAACCCCGAAGTAACTCATGATCTCTTCTTGACTTCTTTCCTTAGGTTTACTCTTTAATTAAAATGCTATACCTGGATCTAGAAAATGTGTCAGTCTCGAGATAATTTTCTAGAGTCAATGTGAAGGAAAATAGAAAGACAGTAAGTTAAAAAACATAAATCTAGTTAACATTTCAAGGACTTAGAAGTAAAGGCCCACAAACAATTTCCTTAACTCAACCCAGACCCAGTTCAAAACAAATTTGTAGCCCTTCCGACTTAGATATCAGTATATTCTTCCTTCCCTCTACTGTCCACTTCTACACAAAAATATTTTCAGTCAGTTCCAACTTTTAAGCTCCAGGAGCAGCAAACTCATTAAGTATTAATAGTATAGAATGGTTTGTACCTGAGACTGTACATCAAAATGACTAGGCAGATTTTTAATTATGTCAGTCAAAATTTGAAAAATCTATTGTCCAAACTAAATTCCAAATTTATCACTAAGTGAAAGGTCCTATTGTAAAGCTGATTACTATTGAATAGTTATGTTCAAAATGTCCTTTTTAAATTTAGCCCTATTAAAGTCATCTGAGTTCAATCATGAGAACAGAGCATCAGATCAATTTGTGACCACAGTGGTTAGCATCCACTTCCGAAGTACCATTACAAAAACTACTAATCGAGTCAATAGATATAATTCCTAATTATTGAGCTATGAGTATGAGCCGTTAATGATGTTATCTATTTTTGAATACACACATACATTCTGTTTCTAGAAAAGAAATGTTTGGTAGAAAAATAGGATGAATATATAATTGAAATAGTTAGTGAACCCTTGGAACAAAGAAGAGTTCTCATGCTAAAGATAAACACATTTCAAGTAATTTACATTAAAAGTGTCCATGGGAAAGCTCACTCATTTAAACTCAAAACTTGCTATCTTGTCATGGCCAAGAAGGGGAAGCAACTTAAGCACTTTTTGAAACTTTCTCTACAATAGTGATAACAATCTTAAACAATGTAATTCTTTTCACCAAACATCACCCTAAAACCCTTAAGCAGAGTAACTGAGTATACTTTCCCTGTAAGAATCACTCATAGGGGCTGTTATCATGGTGTCAGCACCAACATGCTAAGACCACAACATTTTCAGCGGCTATTCAGCAGATGAATATAGATATTGCTTCTTCCTGTATATGATTTCAACCTTTGGGGTAATTGGAACATCATTATTTGATTATTCAAATAAGCTCCCCTTGATTTTGATCAGAATTACACAGAAAGTCACTATTTCAGTTTTCAAATTACACATTACAAACATTCATTTATCTGCCAAAGAAGGGGAGTAGTCTAGGGGAGCGAGGACGACCTTTTTTAACATATGAGGCTCCTGATTTATCTTTCTGGTTTTATCTCTTGTCACTTCGCCCAGTTAACTGCATTTCCAGACAGGCTATTTGATACTAGACTGAAACACGCCAGGCCTTTGCATTTCAGCATGCTGTTGCGTATGATATTGTGTCGCTCTTACTCAGTTGGTCATGGACAGATCAAGTCCTATTCATCCACTGAGATCTCATTTAAACATCACCTCTTCTGTGAAATCATCTCCGACTCCTGTGGGCAGAGTAGCTGCTCCCTTCTCTAGGTGCCTTCAGCATATCATGTGTACCACGTTATAGCACTGACGGTACCAGTGGTTTCCCACACTCTACCGTGAGGTCCACAAAGCAAAGACAGTGTCTTACACCTCTGTGGATTTTAACACCTAACACAGTGCTTGCAACTCATTTTTTGATGAGTTGAAAAGTGCTAGAAATATGAATCACATAGACCCTAATGTGGCTCCTGCTTGAAACACATAAGCTGTGTAAATTTAGCTGAGTTGACTATTTAAATGAAGTCTCAGTTGCCCCATTATTAGGATGAGCATTATGACACTGACCTTGTTGAGGCTCTGTAGGAAGTAAAAGAGTTCTTTCTATCATGAAGCATAATGCCTGGCATGTCGTAAAAATGATTGCTGCAAAGGTGGCATAAATATTGAAAGTGAGAGAGATGAGGACGACTGTGGGTTTTTGAAACATATAGAGGGCGGAAAGGGGCCAGACTAGATGATGGGAAAGGGAATTTCGCCGGGGGAGCATGAGCAGAGGTCGTTGAGCAGTACACAGGCCAGTAGAAATGTAGGGATCCTACAGTGTTACAGGGCTGTTTGCCACGATAATGGGACTTTCTCCATGTTGGCACTAGTAGTAGAGAGAATGTCCCATTGTGTTGAGCATGGATGACAGCTGGCATGGTGATTCTAACAGAAAGTCAAGGATGGTGGTGGTAAGGACGTAGATGAAGAAGTTGGGAAAGTAGGTGAAGTTATGGATGGTGGGACAAGTAAGTAAGGCAGGCTGTGTGGCAGAGCAGACTTTTATAACAGAGGAAGCCTAGGGACTTTGAGTGCAGCCAAGAAGATATTCAAGGAAGTGTGGGAGTAAGACAAATGTTAGAAAGGGTCATAGTGATCAAAAACTGCAAATGTGGAGTTTAATTTCTCCAAGGTAAAACAGCTTTTATTAAACAGAAGACAAATCTATCTTACCTAAGGACACGCAAAGTGCAATGAGTGCACCGTCCACTAAGTCTATCCAAACCAAGTCCACATCTAAAGGATGACTCAGACCTTACCTGTTTCACACCTCCTTAAAGCCCCCAGTATTTATTAAGCTTTCTATTCTCTGAAGCACAAAATCTAGCATTTTATATTACTCCATCTAGCATCCTTCTAAGTATATTAACTTGTCCCAAGATATACAGAGTTAGTTAGCCATGTTAAGTCAGATTTGTGCCTGTGTCATACAAAGATAATCTAGCACTTGTCCCCCTGGTTACGTAACTGATGTTGCCCAGATGTAAGTTTATTTGTTGCTAGACCGTAGTGCAAAAGAACCACTGCCCAGATCACATTTCAAGGAAGAATTTGTTGCCCCAGGATCTGACTGAGCCACTGGCAGACTGTCTTCTGCCAACCCATCCTTCAGAGAATTCCTCAGCTGCAGAGAACCACTTCACCCAAGACTACACTCCTTCCCAGGGCAACCCGCATCTAATGACTACTGGTTGCTAACTCAGGACAACATTGACGAGTCATTTTCGCTCCAGAGCTACCAAGAGGGTCAGACTTGGCTGTCATCAAGCCTGAATCACGACCCGATTTCTCTTTCTGTCCACTCTTGCCTCCTGTCCCCCACACCACAGCGGTTGATGCCAAGGACACCTCCCAAGAACATTTTGCATACTCAACTCCATCTCAGAGTATCCTTCCTGGGGAATCCGACCCACAGCATAAACCAATTGAAAAATAACTAAGCAATAATTTGCTTTGAGCAAAATTTTTCAGGCTTTTCAGAAATAGCTATGACATCAAATATGGAATGCCTACCAACGGAGGTGTGAAATTCTGTTTACTGTCAAAATATTTCTTAACTGTCTCCTACTTCATGCCAGGAAGTAGAACGGTAGCCAAGACAGACACGAGGCCCTACATCAGAAACATATTGAAATTGTAGACATGGCTAAAGCTGTATAAAATGAAAATGATGATAATTTAGGTGAAGGATTTTGTCGCATTTTTACGGGTAAATTCCTTACAGAAGGATTTTCTACATTTACATAATCTCAAACTTCAGTAAAGTGACTGAAGGCAAAAGCAAAACAACCCAAGACTGAAATAGTGTCAACACTATAAAGAGCGTGGCGCTCAGACAACCTGCTTACACACGTCTACTTTGTGAAGGAGTTACTGCCCAGCAAGCTGCAGTCTCTCACATCGCCTTCTGGAGAAGAATTTCTTTTTTTTCTTTATATGTATCTAGTAAGTAGTTCAAGTTACAGTCTGAGGAAATTTAGCTCCTCATAAATTTTTCTCGGAATATGAACGATTAAAATAAAATAGGTGTTTAAGTATATCTTTTCTGGAAGAACTCTTCCTAAGATAAAGCAACAATCTGTCTTCAAGTGGTAGGCAATAACTAGGCTAGAAAAGCCAGTTAATTAATCAAACAACTTGAAAATCAGAATTGTGAGAGACACAGGGCTGGTTGCTAAAGATTATTTAGTAAAAACTCTCTGAAATGTAAGAGGTGAGATTACTCACAAGTCTAGAATGCCAAGAGGAGTAATGAAAGACTCTTGAAAAAAAAAAGACAAACTAGAAAGAAAAAAAGTGACTAAATTGATAGAAATGGGGAAATAGAAAACTATTACACGGAAATATAAAAAAATTAAAATATGATCTGAGACATATCAGAGTAATAGAGTACCTTTTAAACCCTGATCTAGAGAAAGAACAGAAAATACAACTAAAAAACATTAAGAATGAGAAAAGAGGGGCCAGCCCGGTGGCTAAGTTTGCACACTCTGTTTCGGCAGCTTAGGGTTTCGCTGGTTTGGATCCTGGGTGCGGACATGGCACTGCTCATCAGGACACGCTGAGGCAGCGTCCCATATGGCACAACCAGAGGCACTCACAACTGGAATATACAACTATGTACTGGGGGGCTTTGGGGAGAAGAAAAAGGAGAAAAAAAAAGAAGATTGGCAACAGATGTTAGCTGAGGTACAAATCTTTAAAAAAAAAGAATAAGAAAAGAGATAAAACTACAAGCGACGTATCAGAAATAAGACAAAAACATCATAGTTACTAGAAGGATTTGCAATAACATCAGGAAAACACTACTATTGGTCATCATTTTTCTAGAGCCTCCAGACAATGGTACAGGACAAAAATAGGAAATAGGAATTTAAATATTAGGAAGTGAGAGATAAAATTAACATTAATCATAGATGACATGATTTTTTTGTGTGTGTGTGAGGAAGATTTGCTCTGAGCTAATATTTGTGCCAATTTTCCTCTAGTTTGTAAGTGGGATGCCTCCACAGCATGGCTGAGAGGAGTAGGTCCACGCTCGGGATCCAAACTCATGAACCCAAGCCGCCAAAGCAGAGCATGCGAAACTTTAACCACTTGGCCACAGGGCTGGCCCCTCAATGATGTGATTTTTAACCAAGGATATAAGTAAAATACTAGAACTAACAGACCAGATATAGTATAAATATGCAAAATCAGAAATGTTCATTTGTGCCAACAACATACAATTAAAAATATAAATAGGAAATAATATTCCAGTTACCATAGGAACAAAAATTATAGAATACATAGAAGTAACCCCAGTAAGAAAAACACATTCATATTTTAATAAAAGTATAAAACTAAAGTATACCTGAATGAGAAGTTTTAATATTGAAAAGACTCAACTTCCCCAAAATTGAGCTACATCTGTAATTTGATATTAAATAAGATATCACCTGGGAGGGGAAGAAACATTAACGCAGCAGTTATAAATCTCACCAGCAAAAAAGTTCTTAATGCTCGGACTAGTAATGAGAGGACACTTGCTGTACCAAATATCAAACTCTACAATCAAGGGGAAGTAAGTGAAGTGGTGTGTCATTTCATTTCCTGAAGTTGAATAGACAGGTTAATGGAACAGAAGAGAGCTTTCAAAATAAGATAAATATATTCTGGTAATTTGTTTACAAAGTAATTATAAATCTACTAACTCTGGTGGCTTGGATCTAAAAAAGATTTTTAAGAAAGCAGCAACATAAATAGAAACATTTATCTTAACTCCAACTTTTCTCAAAGTTTCAAGTGATCCCAATACATAATCTGCAGGAATGCCTAGTAAATCTCTATGTTCTCTTTTTTCCCTAGCATCTTGAAACTGCTGAGGGCCTCTTTGCTACCACTGAAAACACTTTCTCTAGGTTCTAGTTTTGCAATCTTGGTGTTCTGATGACTTATTTATTTATTGTTTCTGAGCTATCCTCTCTTGAAATGTCCTTTCTCCTGCACATGCAGCAACTAGAGAATGTAGCTCTTTGTCCACAGTCATTCACCTGAATGAGTTGAAAGAGATCCCAACTTCCTAAAATTAAATTCCCTTTTGTTGATACATTGCTCTCTAGGACATATATGATTAAGGAAATGTGGCATGTCTAATCAGGCAACAAAAAGATGTCTAAAAGATACATGTCAAATTCTTGATAGTAATTATCTCTGGATTTAATGAGAATCTTTACTTGTATTTATTTATTTTGGAGGAAGATTGGCCCTGAGCTAACATCCATGTCCATATTCCTCTACTTTATGTGTAGGACGCCTGCCACAGCACGGCTTCACAAACAATGGGTAGGTATGCACTCAGGATCCAAACCAGTGATCCTCAGGCTGTCAAAGACAAGTGCGTGAACTTAATTGCTGTGCCAAGGGGCCAGCCCCTTATTTATTTATTTTTTCTGAGGAAGATTTGCCCTGAGCTAACATCTGTACCAATCTTCCTCTATTTTTTATGTGGGTCTCCACCATAACATGGCTGCTGGTGAGTGGTGTAGGACAGCACCAGGGAATCGAACCTGGGCCGCTGAAGCAGAGTGCATGGAACTTAACCACTAGGCAACAGGACCAGTCCCTATCATATTTTACTTAAATATTTTCTGCATTTTTATGAATACTTTTTCATTTATAATCAGAACATAATAAAATAAATGATCTACTAACACTCTTCTTCAATCTCCACATATAAAACAATTTGATAGACTAATGTTTCCTTCCACTGAAACACAGCAGCTGTCCAGTAATGCATTAAGTTTCAAGGATTAAAGAATTTCTGTAATACAAAAAAAAGGTAGTTCAAAGAAATATTATTATTATTAAGTATGGTTAAATTCTCATTATCAAGGCAAATTGACTGTATTATATAAGTTTTCAGAAAAAATCCACACTTCAAATTCATCTTCTACATATTCATTTTCATTGGATCTATACTCAGTTAAAATCTAAATGATAAAAATGGCAAGGATACATTGTCATTACTTCACAAATAATTATTTAAATTTTTATTTTTTGAACTTTCATGTGATAGTAAAACTATCACTTACAAATGATGAGTTGTCAAATGAATTTCATTGATGGATTTTACAATTCAAAGAGATTGCAACTTTTTAGGCTTAAATAGAATTCATCCAAATAGAAAGTTTGTCTTCTTATGTTGTTGTTTTATGAGAAGATCTTATATTTTATTTCATTAATTTTATATCATAATCAGTATGTTACAAAATAAGGAAAAGAATAATTCAACTAAAGTGTCGTCTTTGCATGCCTGTAGAGAATGGGGGAAACTTTAGCTAGAACCATCTTGGCAGCCTCTAGTTTGCAGGTATAAGGCACTAGTGCAGCTGCTAGACTCAGTATAGGTCTTTATGTTATGAATACTGACTGCAAGAAAGACCAGAGGGCTCTAGACCATCTCTCAATGTCTGCCTTGTGCCCCACGTTGCTTACAACAGGATCAATGCTTCGAAGCTCCCCATACAAAAATTCTAGCCTAGTTCTCACAGCTAAATCATCAGCTATATGTCAGCCAAGGAGCTTTCGTGTGGGCTTGCAAAGCTTGGATTGGAAAAGTCTAAGACTAGAAACAGGAAAATCAGCGAGATCAGATTGGAAGTTTCTTTCCAATTTGGTGTTGGGCTGAGAAATAGTGGAAAGTTGGGAATGACTTGGGTTGTGGTGGATAGTGTCATCATTCGCTAAGACAGGGACACAAGAAAAAGAAAATCTGGGTTTGGGAGTGGAGAATAGGTCAGTGTGGGGCATGTTGAACTGAGAACCTACGAATCCTCCACGTTGTTTTAACTAGTGAGTAGTTAGATATTCTGATGTAAGTTTCACAAGAGAAGTCTGGGCAAACATCCGGGAAATATATTTTATTGTTTTTTACCATTTAAATACCCCATTTATTTTTCTTGTATAGCCTCTAGGTTAATTTTATGTAGTTTCTTTTATTCTTAAAATTATTCTAGTAAAGTCAAAATTTACACATATATAAAAATACATGATGTACCAGTAAAAGAGAAACTGGACTTTCTTTTCATTCCAGTTGGTGTTACCTGCTACTTATTAGATTGGTCATATTCTCCAAGGCTGAATTGAATTCCCACAATCCAAATATTTTGTGGTGATACATACAATAGATTCTTTGGCACAAATTTTATTATTTCTCACAGAAGGTACTCAACAATTTGAACAATGTAACTTGGCAGAAGGAGACATTTTTGAGTCAAGTCATGGATTTGAAGCCTGTCCATAACTTACTAGCTGTGGGACTTTGTATCATTCATCCACCCTCTCAGAACTCCAATTTCTTCATTGTGGAAAACCTATTTTACAGACTGTTGGGAGATTAAACAAGGAAGATACACAAAGACCGTGGCACTTGTCATAATAACTATCATCGTTGAAACACCAATGACTTAGAATAGTCTCTTGGGCAGTCTATGCACAGATATCAATCACTTAGATTTCCCTAGGGGTTACAATATTAGCAAAATAACACTGGGATTTAAGAGAGATCCTAAGCCAGTGATTCTTGATTGTGTTTCTGCACTTCACAGGGATTACAAACCCCAGATATTGAAGAAAAATCATGGTTGAATATGCATGTATGTGGACTTTTTCTGAGCAAAGAGTTCATAACTTTCATCAGTTTTTTCAAAGCCACCTCTGAACTGGAAAAATGATAAGACTTCTGCTTTAGGCTCTTTTATTTCTGCCTATAAAGAAAATATTATAAAGACCAAAAAAAAAAACCCATCACTAACCATGCTAACTTCAGTTAGGTTCAGCCCTATGTTAAGGAAATATTCTTTGAGCTACCAGGCCCACAATAAATAATTTTTTATTTTTTTCTAACTTTCCAGTTAGATGGATTTGATGTGCTAACGCTGAGACCTCTTCTGCCAAGAGTCATGCAGCTGTTGAATGTCTTCTTTCACCTGCAATCTCTACGACTCTGTAATCTACAAAAACAATGGGTACCATAAATATTTCTGGAGATCATCATACTAACCCTAATCCTTAGACAATTTAAATTGGGTGTATTATTTCCCAGAAAACTTCTCTTGCACCTAAATCAAAGATGATAACTCTTAGCTAAATATTTCCAATATTTGAAAATTTTAACCCACGGGGAAAGTCAAAGAAGGACTTCACTTTTATTGTAATCTAGGGGCTAGAGCTGGTCTTGGACACTTCTCCCTGAGTGACTGCTGCAGGTGGAGTTGTGAACTGCCACTCTCAGTATAGATGCTTCTGCCCTTCTTGTTTCCATGTGTGGACGACAAGGTCACACACTTAAGGAGCCCTCTAGTTCTCAATGAGCAATCACTGATTTCCAAAGATGCCTAATGCTCTTCCTTATGAAGGAAGCTTTCTCCGATAGCATGAGATTATTACATGGATGAAATTAGAGGGTACAGATTCTTTAGTTTTACTTTAATAAAACCTATCAGAAAAAAAAAAAAACAAGGTTAGAAGGAGCTTATCTAGGATTTTCAGACTTAAATTTCTTACAGAGCTTCCAGTTTATTATGATAGATTAAGTACATGCATTTTCTCTGCTCCTTCTCAAGATTCCACTAAAATGAGCGTGAAGACATTAAAAAGATATAAAGACAAAGAGAATGGGAGAGGGGATATTAACCAGTAAAAAATCATCAAGTTTCAGGGAAATGGAGGTAGTAAAGCGAAGAGCAAAATGACGAGTGCCTGTGAAGGGGGATGCCAAGAATAGAAAAGCCAATTCATTCAGCAGAAACTGGGAGGGCTATAAAACCTGGAGACACTTAATACCACAGATGGAGAAGGGACAAGATGGGGCTGAAAACAGGAACAATGTAAGATTTGTGTAAAGAGCAGTCGGACTCTCTGGTCTTCTCCTTACTTAGAGAAGCAGGTTACTGCTCCTCCGCATCCTGGCAAGAAACGAGAGGTTTGTAAATGAAGAAACTGAACCAAAAAATCATTTCATTTAGGGGCACTAGGTATAGCAGAGATTGGGGGAGAGGAGCCTAAATAACAAATATCTTTTTTTTTTAAGGTTACATAACGAGCAGAACTACTTGCAATCATTTCCAAAAATGCCCAGCCAGGTGTATAATTTTGCCAGCAGACAATTGGTGTATTTTCGCTGAAAAGAGAAATGGCCTCAGAGAGAGTAACTCAAACGAATGGTGATATCCCTGCTCCCAGTAAAGCTCAGCTCACCAGAGGCTGCAGACTGAATGTCCGTGTCTCCCAGTGTCCCCATGTTAGATGCGTGCTCACCAATGCAGATTACGTATTAGGAGCAGGGCCTTTGTGGAGGTTTCCTCATGAGGGCAGAGCTCTCATGAATGAGACTGGTGCCCTTGTCAAAGATCCCTTGAGAGCTCCCTTGTCCTTTCCCCCACATGAGGACACAGCAGAAAAACAGCTGGCTGTGAACCAGGAAGCGGCTCCCGTCAGACGCTAAGCGGCTGGCGTCTTGATCTTGGACTTTTTAAACTGGGAGAAAATTTCTGTTGTTTATAAGCCACCCAATCTACGGTGTTCGATCCTAGCAGCCCAAAGGGACTAAAATACCAGAAATTTGAGAAAACTTTTAGTTCTAAAGTGAGAGCCCACTCAAACAAACAGAAAAGAAGAACCTGGAAGGGAGAGACAATTCAGGGAACAGAAGGAAATATTTAAAAAGTTAACACCCTACAACACATGAGAACATATATTCATCAATCACAACCAGATTGTTTAAAAAAAAAATGACAGGAAAAACAAAATTTAAGTGTGTGGAAATTAAAAGTCTAATACATGATATTAAAAAAAACAATTTGGAAGAAAAGGTCAAGAAAATCCTCAGAAAAATACATAAACCTGGAAAATCTGACAAAAAGGATTTGAAAATTAGAGAATCAATCCAGAAATTTCAGCAACTGACTAATGATCTTGGAAGAAAGATGAAAAAAAACAAGATTATATCAAAGATGCCATGGGGGAAAAAAATTCCCAAACAGATAGAAGTTTCTGGATTCAAAGGGTCCTTCAAGAGCTCAGCACAATGAATAAAATTAAAAAATAAAAAATTTTTTTAAAAACCTCAATGTTCATTGTTTGGAAATTTGGGGAATAGTAGAAAAAAGGAAAAAACGAGTCAAACATTGCCAAGGGAGAAATTGGAATTAGGAATCAGAAAAGCATTGGACTTCACAACAGCAACATTGGAAGCTAGAAAACAACAAAGAAAAGTTTGCAAAATATTGAGGGAAAAGAATTATCAACAGAATTTCACACCCAGGCAAAGTAGCAATAGAGTAGAGAGGTAGAAAAAGTATTTTCCATGTGGCAATTCTCAAAAAAAAAAAAAAAAAAAAATTACCCCTGCCACGCATCCTTTCTCAGGAAGCTATTAGTGTGAGGATGTGTCAATCATCAATTTACCGCCTCTCAGCTACAAATGCACCCTTCAGTCTATCCTCTGATAAATAACTGAATTGCTTTAAGTATTTCTCCTTTAAAGTGAGCGTGATCAGCTTTTGAATTGAGGACTCTGGAGGGACACTGCAAGGGGAAGAGGCTTCCTGCAATTCCTGGCACAGGTCAGGAGGGATGGAGTGTGTGGCTGTTGGGTGTGTGTGTGGAAGTCAGTCAAGTGGGTGTAAGGACATCTGATAGAGCCCACCCCAGCCATGGGCCCAGGACGCGGTTGGTCCTCCATGACGCTGAAGCCTTTGCGTGGGGGTAACTTTTCCATAGCCCTCTAGAAACAGAACCCACAGTCCTGCATCGCCTGTCTGCTCTGCAGGTCTCCTGTCTGTGCGGATGCTGCAACAATCGCAGCAAGTCCCCACACAGCCCACATCCAACCATCTATCTGGACTCCCTCAGCACACAGCCACTTGCGTCACACAGGAAGAAGTCGTTCCTTCTGCAGGTCTTCCCTCAACTCCTGTCCACATCCAGCCTCCATTTGAAGTCCACCCAGGCCCCCAGTTGCTGATCACTTGCTCCCCAGCCTGCACTCCAGAGGTTACCTATCGATCGCCCAACAACTCCAGACCAGCTCCAGCCTGGCTAAACTAGGAACTTCTTTGCCATCCGGTGGCCGAACCACATCTTCTAGAACAAACTCTGAACCCCTTCAAATTTTTCCTTCCTTGGATATTCTCGCTTATCCCTAGGGTACCATATAGGGTTTCCTTATATCTTATAGTCATTCTTTTCATCACAGTTAATAATTCTTTATATGGAATACTAAAATGACACACTAAACCAAGAAGGAGGTAGATATGGTGTCAAGGAACTGAAGGATCCACCTGAGCTGCAAAGCAAAGGGACATTCTAGGTGATGAGGAGAAGAAGGCTCCAAATTGCAGCGGGGCCTTCGACCCAGACACTGCCAGTCCAGATTGGAACATGAGAGTGGAATTCTTCAAGAAGGATTTCTCCCAGGTAAGACAGAGAGGAAAAAGAAACTGATAGATTTCCTAAAGTACCTGAGCTTATGCAAAAGAGTATTCTGTTCATAAGTTTGAGAAGGATTAGATGTAGGGATATAAAATGCTTAGGAAAAGCATTTCTTAGTGAAATGACTATCAGTAGAGAGCAAAACTTTCATAATAATCATTCTGAAAAAAATAAATTACCAATATAATTGGAAATTGTCACATAAACATCATACAGGGAGTATGAGTGAAAAAAGAGTTTAGGGAAAAATCTGAGAATGCTAATTCTTTATTTACCATATTAGAAAGTCAATATGTTATATCTAAAGTTGTTACATCAAGAAATAGAAACAGAAGCATACTTTTAGAAATGTGGAGGTAAATATCAGCAGAAACAGCTAACAAAATTATCCCTGGGAAGCAAGACTAGGGGGCAGCAAGAGGCTGTTTTGCTATTATTATAAGCTTGTGGTGCTATGTACTTTATATATATTGGGTGAATACACACATTTATATTTATATAGCAACATATCTATATCTATCGATCTATACACACTACTTTGATTAAAACTCTGAGAAAAAAAAATCCCATTAAAAGTTTCCAGTACAAAAAGAAAAGCAAAAAATAACAACAAAAAGGAGGAAAAATGAAAGGAAAGAAAAAAGAGGGGCCAGCCTGGTGGTGCAGCGGTTAAGTTTGCACATTCTGCTTCAGCAGCCAAGGGTTTGCCAGTTCGGATCCCGGGCACAGACATACACACCGCAGTGGCAGGCGTCCCACATATAAAGTAGAGGAAGGTAGGCATAGATGTTAGCTCAGGGCCAGTCTTGCTCAGCCAAAAAAAAAGAGAAGGATTGGCAGCAGATGCTGGCTCAGGGCTAATCTTCCTCAAAAAGAAAACACACACACACACACACAAAAAGAGAAAAATGAGCCTATGCAGTTTCAAATAAAAATTACTTGTGATTTTTTTGGCTGAACCAAAAAGCATTAACTTTTTTTAGAAGGTATCTATTGGGTTGCTCTCAAGTCCTCCTCCCACCTTTTGTGAATCTCAGTGTTACCCAATATCTGTGGTAAAATCTTGGGCTGTCAGCAGCCATTTTGAACAATGGGACTCTAGCCTCTCATTTGGTCCAGGGATAGGCATGTTCCCAAGATGGGCTAATGAGAAACTTTTTCCTAAGCCCTACTTTCTAGAGTAGGAGTTAGTGAGGTCTTTCAGACAAGCTGGGTAGAAGCTGAGATAAGAGAAGTGTCTGTGGATCCTCATGGCATTGAATTTCCTAGTTCCAAGTCATTCCTGAGGCCCAACTATATTCCTGCCATTTGAGTTCTACTAGATTGCCATTATTGTTCAAGTGGGCTTATTTAACTTGCTTTTCTTTTTTTGGTGAGGAAGATTGGCCCTGAGCTAACATTTGTTGCCAATCCTTCTCTTTTTTTTGCTTGAGGAAGATTATCCCTGAGCCAACCTCTGTGGCAATCTTCTATTTTTTTATATGTGGGTCACCACCACAGCATGCCCCAACAAGTGGTGTGTAGGTCCATGGCCGGGATCCAAACCCGTGAACCCCGGGCCACCAAAGCAGAGCTTGTAATTCAACCACTACACCACTGTGCCAGGCTTTAACTTACTTTCTTGATTAAACTATTATACAATCTCACATTTATAAAGAAGTTCTTTCTACTCTTTCAAATTATTCATTAGTTTATAAACATTGTATGTTTTTTCCTTAGACCACAGATCAAGTCTCACAGTCTAACACATAGGTCAGTCAATGTTGCAATGGCAAATTAAAAATGCCAGTTATCAGGGATGAAGTGGAAACACATTGTTACTCTCTGTAATGTGTTATCTAGTGATCAACACTCTGAGAGAGAGAAACTTGATGTGCGCATCAGCTAACATGATCAGAGTGGGTCACGGGATTTTGCTGAAGCTTAATTGAGCTTCTACCTATATTTTTGTTTCATCTGATTCTTTAAATGGTAAAACTGATTTTATTCTTACTTACAGGTAAATTTTACCTTGAAATTATGCCACTATTCCCTATCAAATGCTGACATGGTACTAAATTTAAGTACTTGAGAAGGAGAAAGCCAAATGATAAATATCACTTAGCAATCCACCAAGGCCCCTTGTCCCTGAACACTTTATGCTCTAATGCTGATTTGTAAGTCAAATAGTTTTTGTCTCTGCCAGTGTTCACATTCAGCCTTATCAAGCTCACAGCACAAAGAGACCTTGTAGTGTAATACCTCATCTCCAAAAGGACAGTTAGATAACATAGGACCAAACTTCAGAAATGGCTTAGCTGGCAAATGCATATTTTTAAGCAGACTGCTTGGTTGACTTAAATATCAGAACTGTCTTTCATCAAGTCTTGATTGGTTTACTGCTAACCTTGACCTAACAGTGGCTTGTTTGGAATGCATTTCATTCAAGGCGTTGAAAATAATATCTTGTATTATTAACAGAAATTCCTTAAAACCATCATTGACTGCCCAGATAATAAGAATCTGGCATATACATTGCCCTTTAAAAACTGAAACATCACTGTATCTATTTGAATTGCTAATGGGAGAAAGAGACAAGCAGAGATGATTCTTAAATAGTAGGAAGTTCTTAAACACAGGCTTTCATTTTCTTATTGTGAAAAGCTGGCACTAATTATACAGCTTTCGGTGCTAAAGTACACCTTAAAGAGCTGGGAGCCTTTGTTGCTTTATTATCCTGATAAATGGAAGAAAACTTATTCAACACACCTGGATTACAGTTAACAGATTCTACATAAATTGTTTCTCTTTTGTTTTGCTGATATTGTTTTAAGAAGCTCAAGTTAGTCAAAGTCTAAATCTAGAAGGGAGAAAATAATTTACTGATTAAAAATGGGCAATGGCACATGAGCTTGTAGTGACATAAATGTTAAATTCCCTAGAAGGAAGCTCTGTACATCATCTTCATCCATCCTAGGAAATGGTGTATTGTTCTACCTACGGAAAGAAGACTATGGAAGGATGCCCGCAGGTGGGGTCTTTTCAGACTTCACAATCATTTCAGATGGCCCACACCAGGGAAATACGAGAATCCTCACCACTGCCCGTCTCACCATGACAAAGCCCTGCTGTAGCTCCTACCTCCGGAAGTCAACCAAAGTCTTGACACACGTTCTAGAATCAATTTCCTCATAAGAGAGCTTATAGTCATTGGAAATGATTTCATCACTCCCAGTTTATTCCCAGTTCAAAAGTGTATCATCCTGGGGCCAGCCCAGTGGCATAGTGGTTAAGTTCACGTGTTCTGCTTCGGCAGCCCAGGGTTTGTGGGTTTGGATCCCAGGTGTGGACCTACACACTGCTCATCAACCCATGCTGTCATGATGTCCCATATACAAAATAGAGAAGGACTAGCACAGATGTGAACTCAGTGACAATCTTCCTGGAGCAGAAAGAGGAAGATTGGCAACAGATGTTAGCGTGGGGCCAATCTTCCTCAGACACACACACACACGTACACAAAAGTGTGTCATCCTGAAGGAAGCACCACCCGAAAGATGGAAAAAGAATAGAGGCTATTTTCTCATAATATCCTCAGTTACTTCATGTGTTTTAACAGATAATGGATATTTTCGCACTAATAACTATTAATTTATTATTATATTTATTATAACATGCCAAAATCATAAAACACTATTTTAAATTTATACACTTTACAGACAATAAAATATCAGTTTTAGCATCTTTCCCAACACTAGATCAGTTTCTATTATTTCGCTTTGCAAAAACAGAGAGATTAGCTGGGCTGACCATTGGGATGTCAAATTGTAGGTTGTAGAACTAGAATTTAGACCAACATCTTCCAAATCAAGAGTCTAAATTCAGTATTTCTTCTGTGTAAGGGGTCTCCTAATTACTATTTATAAAATTTTTATTAAAATATTAAGATGGACAAAAAAGAACTGCTGTCTTAAAAAAACTAGATATTTTTAGATGCAGATGGTGGTGGTAAGTTCCTCTGGACAAGAGGTAAAGCATTAAATAAAGGGATGACAGCCTGTTAATAACAATCTGTTTACTTCAGGAGCAGTGGAGAGATGACGTCTTATTAGGAAAGTTCTTTACTCTATTTTCAGTTAGAAAACTCTGACAGCACACTTATGTCCAAACTGTTTAAAAATATCTTAATACTCATTTGTAAATAGGTATATTACTGCTTAAACAGCTAAAAATGCCCATGAAGTACATAAATATAGATTTACTGTACAAAAAAAGGTTACTAAAGAGATATGTAGATATTATAAGAGAATATAACTCAATTGAGGAGAAAAAAATGAACATTATTTTGAAACTGCCCTATTTTTTTCTACAGGCGGTTCCTTTCAATGATAGATTACCAAGCGGAAGAATTAATTTATCTTTAATAAACCTGTGGACCTTATTCATAGCACTCGAAAATATGAAGATAAACTGAAACTATTGTCATGGACATTATTTGAGAGTTAATTGTGTATACAGGTGAAAAAAAAGGACAGCGTTTTCCAAAGATGTTCATGCCCACAACCCGATAAAATTGGAGAGAATTTATGACATTTTTGGGGGTGAGCATTTACAGCCAGAGATTTTTAATAAATTAACCCTCACAAGTAATAATTACATTAAAGTGAAAACTAACCAGTTATTGCTTTTAAATAAAACGTAAGTTAAGCATTTGTAAATATTTCTGAAATAAACATATTTGAAACAAGAAAGTTCAGGGTTTAAAATAAGGAATTATGCACCAAACTTTTGGAACTGGTGGAGGGAGTTAGTGTTAAATAAGTTATAGGGAAATATTTGTATATTCATTTGTCCTCTCCTTACTTAAAGCAGATTTCAAAAACCAACAAACAAAAGCCACAAATACACATATGGTTAAAAAATACATATGTGTGTGCATACTGTACATAGATATACAAATACATATATATGGCAAAAATGAAATAAGGTTAGAAAAAATGAACTGAAACAAGGGTCAATTTGTTTCATAAAATGCATGCATTTTAGATAAATGCATCCAAATATACTGGAACGCCAAATAAGGTTGTTATTCCTGCATTGGTCAAGAGTGTAAACGGTCCCTGAACCCATCACTAATGATAATATTTTCTTCTAATCTCCCATCAACCTGCTGAAAGTGGCTGTTTTGTTACCTATTTAGTATGTGACTAGTCAAATCTCACCAAGCCTAAGGCTACGGCGAGCAGGTCATCTTTCTAACCATTGGAGTACTGAGACAGCACAGGAATTTGCACATGGAAAACTCTTCGTAAAAGTCTACTAAAAACAAAGGAAGTAAAAATATGTTACCTGTTCCTCCAAATTAAAAACATATTTACTGAAAATTTTCTACTCAGTAAATGGGTATTGTGGGAGTTACAAAGTGTGAAGTGGCTATTATCCAAAGACACTGGCAACCTTGTTGGGCATGCAAAAATTACATACAGGCTTTAGGTGTTATACCTTTACATGCATTATAAATTTAGAGAAAATAAGAGGAGGAGAGTAACGCATGCTGAAATTCACTCTTTAGAAATAAACATTACATGAAAAGCTAGAGAATATTGTCTTTTGAAGCATCTCTCTGCAAAAGAATAAAAGGCTTTTCTTTAGCAAGATAGTAACATCTTTATTAAGTGAATGAGTGTCCTACATTTTGAAATTATTTTTCATTTTAAAGGAACTCGGCTCATTGCTTTAATCACAAGAGGAAAAACCTTGTCTGACTTTATAATCAGACCCCTTGTGTTTGCAACCTTCCCAAAAAGCTTACACATGTTTCCCACCGTTAATTTACCACATGCTTGCTAGCGCTGACAATTTTAATTTATTGGTCAGATTCACCTATTATTTGTATGCATTATACCAAACATATTCCTGATTTGCTAACATTTCTTTGCGGGAATACAAGGAAATAGTGAATATGGCTGAGATCAAGTGGGCCCTTAGATATTAATCATAGATTGTCAAAAAAAAAAAAAAGAAAAGAAAAAAGAACTGGTTCCCTTGGCTATTTTGTTACCAGGAAATAAATGAAAAAGGGAAATTTATTTCCAACCATTAAGTCCCAAACGTTTCGTTTTCATTTTCCCCACATTAACTTTCTCTCCTAGCTAAGCAGCATTTCCTGCTACTATTAGCTGCTGGTCCAATGTCAGCTGACCAGTATCCGTCAAACTCCTGGCTTCCATGAGCTCAGGGGCTCCCAAGGGACTCCATGTATGCAGACTTCTGCTTACAGCTTCTAATTATTTTCTAACAGGTAATGGAACATTTACATTCAGAGAGGTTAGATTAAATTTGTAAGTGGATCAAAACCCTAGATAAAATAGCAGTGGCAAGGATCACTTGAAAACCCTAAGCTAAAAGTTTTGAGATGAAGAGCCCTCTCTGAGTGCTTATTTTCTTTGACAAACTGGTCTCATAATTTTACTACCTCAGAGATGCTCATTCTTATTTCCAGTCACACTGTACTGAGCTATACATTAACTACAAGCTATGAGCACCAAAAACATGGCTTCTTAGGAGCTGCAGCAGCATTTAGAAATGTTCAAAAGAATATCTTCTTATTGTTTTCCTGATTAGAAAAAAAGATGAGCTGTTTATGCAGTATGCACAGTACAATTTACTGTTTTAACAGGCTCAAAGAGGTATAGATTCTATAGTAATCCTTTTATGTAAAGTAGTAATTTTGAGATTAAAATGTTTATGTGATACAATGCATCAGACTTTTTCTATTTGTATAATTCAAGGATTTGTCTGGAGTTTTTTGAGAAAGTCACACATACTCAGTTTGAGTTTCTAATCTGGGGGCAAGAATGAGTGACATGAAATGTCATATGAAACAGTAATAAATAAGAAGAAAATGATGAGGTCATCAACAGGGCTTTGAGGGGCAAGAATACCTCTTGAGCAAACTTTGAATTCAATGAATGCAACAGGTCACCTCAGGAACTCAGAAGAAAAATCTCAGAAGAAATAAAACTCTATGAAGGAAGTGCCACTGTTATATTACTTGCGGCAACTGTCTCTCACTTAAATAATGTGATCTTTTGGAAAAGACAGAGCAATGGTATGAGAAGCCGGTAACTTTGGAGCTGGAGAACTTTCAGTTCAAATCCAGGCTCTATCTTCCTTTACTGGCTTTGGAATGAGAAAAATGATTTAAATACTATCTGTAAGCTTCATTCTCCTCACAGCATAGGTGTATTAATACTCATCTGTAGGCTTCCCTTCGCCTCAGTCTGGATGCAAAGAATCATTTCTTTCTTCATGATAATTTATAATTTTGATCTTAATTTTACATATTAGTTTCTAGAAAATATGTTTTAAAAACGTCTGCTACTAATAGTTGATTCATCGTGGAAATCATCAAGAAGGACGTGCTAGACCAGTCCCTGGTTTTGCTGTCACTGAGTTAAGGTTTTGGTCCAAATCCACCACAGTCCATAGTACAGGTTAACTCTTGCCATTAAAAAGGAGCAGAGGAAATGCAGTGCCAACGGAACCGTGCTCAGCCATCCTTGTTTGCAGAATCTCTTCGCATGGAAATCAACAACACCCCACATGTGATCCAGGATTACTGATTCCTGTTGCTGAACGTGGGGTTGGACTCTATACATGAAGATCTCTAGCAATCTGGGGTGATCGCTAACTGTCTACATGGAGGATCCTTTTACTATGACTGTTCAGTCAAGGGCGATGAGGGTATGGAGGCAATGACCACAGAGCTTCGATTCACAAACTCTTTTGATGCAATCAGATGCATTGTCAGTTTGTTTAGTTTTGGACAGCCTATGCTTTGCAAATATGGAGACTCAAACCTGTGACTAATACAGCAGTGGTGTGAGGTAGAATGAAGAATTCTTTTGATCATTTTGTGAAAACTGTCCTAAGAGAAAGTCTGAGATATCCTCATGAAGTTGTCACTTTTGTATTACCATTTCTAGCAATACCAACCATGTGCTCATTCTAATAGATTACCCAGTGGTGTAATTAATTTTGTAAAGGCACATTAAAAAAACATGATGGAGAGTATATTTACCATACACCACAGTGAAGTGAATATATATATACACACACCCACAAAATATTAGAATATAATTTATATTATATTAATAGTATAATTATAAGATACCATATTTATCATCTATATTAATATATATTCACTCTACTATGTAGATACACATATACATATGTGGGCATATGTGTGTGTACTATTGCAAGTGTTACAGCATATTAAGCTTTCATTTCCTGAGCCAAATCACTGCCGTATGAATAACTAAAATCACTTTTTGCCACATAATGCAGACTAGGACTTTACTTAGATTATCCCTTCCTCCCGCAGAAACAACATTTTGTATTCTTGAATCTGTAAACAGAGCATTAGCAAAACCATCTACATCAAGGTTTAATGTGTCTGAAATTGTTTGCTGATTTTCTGGAAATTCTATTTCTTGGTCTTTGCTTGCCCTGTGGGCAAAAGCTTTCTTTCTGAATTTTATAAACAATCTTCATCTTGTAAACAACTCTTCCTACGGAAGCAGCCAAACTGAGTGGGGATGTTTCCTAAGCATCTTAATTAGCAAACCATTCAGACTGGAGTCTGAAGCTACATGGTCAATGTGATCCTCTTCCAGCTCCATGGTGGCAGAGCAATACATCCTCTAATCATGGATGAAATTCGCCAAATTGTAAGGTTGAGAAAGCTGCAAAATATCTATAATATGGAAAGCAATGCCTTTAACAGACCACTGATTTCCATTCACCAAATTTGAATCTTGGTACCATAGACTTTGAAGAAATGTCTTTCATTCACCAAATTTAAGAAATGCTTTGGAGAAACAGGAGAAATCAGAAAGCTTATTAGGTTACCTAGTGAGGCTTCCAGAGAACAACCTGTTCTGGATTTAGGTAGTCTCTTTTAAATGCTTCAAGACCATTAGAATGCAAAACTTCTCAAGTACTTTGCCTATTTTCAAACTTTTTAATATCCTGTGAGAAAATTTAAAACTCAAGTTTTAGGATATCTACTAAATGCAGATAATTGTTACTGGCAATGATTTACAATGACAGCAATCAATTACTTTTATTTATTTATTTTTGCCAAAATCTGTGCTAAAATCAATTATTTTTTTCCTTTTTATACAGAATCCCATCCTTGTATCCTATTCCCATTGGAACTGAAGTGAACAGTCAAGGGAGGGTGGGGGGGACACTCCAGTGACAGACGTCAGAGAAGCAAATCATATTCAAATTCCTGCAGCTGATTCTAGGAGCGCCAGACTAAGACACAGCTAGAAACGAAACCTAGAGCTACCCTCCCATGAATAATGGAAACATTCACAGGGAAGCCTTCAGAAGGTTCCCACCAGGGAAGGTCACTGGCCTCCTGGACGCACAGAAAGTCTACAAGGAGTTTCCCTTCTCAAAGGGCTTTCAGAGGGCACGCTGACTCCTGCTTACAGAGTCAGTATGAGAGCTATTCCTCAGCGATGTGCTGGTGCTCTGGATTCAAGACAGCTACTAAACTGAGTTTGTAGAAATAAATCAGGGATGGACAACAGGAATACCTAAGGAAAATGATCCAGGTACAACATGCTAATCAAAGATACGACTGTTGGGAGAAAATATTACAGATATCAATTAGGCTGGAATGGACAAGGCTTAAAAGAGGAATAATTAGTCTTTAAAAATAGAACAAAAATACCTTCAGTCAATTAATCAAGTATTTATTGTTTCCTATGTGTTTATATTGTGCTTGCATTAGATATGCAGTGATGGAGTCAACAGACAGTCCCTGTCGTCAAGGATCCTGTAGACTAGCAGTGGAGAAGGAGATTTTACAAAGAAACTGGGAAAAATAAATATATAATAACCTATCATAATAGCTGCAGGAAAGAAAAATTCTGAGTGCTGTTAGGAGGTCATCATTTAGATTAAGGGGTTGGGAAAGGAATCCTTGAGGAAGTACACTTCAGCTAAAAATACAAGGATAACAAGAGTTCATTAGGTGTAATTGGGGGAAAGACACCCCAGGGGAAGGCGTTGACTGACTTGCTTAGCTTCCAAGAGGGGTGGAAAAAAAGGCAATGAGGAGAAAAAAGACTGGGAAAGTAATTAGGAGCTCTGCAAGCCAAGGATTTAGTATATTACTTTACTTTTGTGAAGGCACTGAAAGGTTTTATTCACGAGTAACACAATTCAAGCTTTGTATTAAAAAGTAGGGAGATCATATAGGAAGCTATTCTCATAAGTCAAGCTGAAGAAGTTGATGTCTCGAATTAAGGTGATGGCAAGGGAATAAAAGAAGAGGATGCTCTCCAAGTGTATTTTTGGCACAGAATCAAAGCATTTGCTTTTGAACTGGAAGTAGGTAGTTTGAGGGATTGTGACATCTGAGGATAAGTCCTAAATTTCTGATAGAGACAATAGGGTGGATGGGCATACAAATTATTTAAATAGGTAAGATTGAAGGCAGACTAGATTTAGAAGAGAAGATGAAGAGGTACCTCGTGAGTGTGTTAAACTTGAGATGTCCCTAAGATTTCAATGTGGCGATATCAAGGATAGGATAAGGTCAGAGTCATAAAATAGACTAGAGATGGAATTTGATAAAATAGTAAAATGGTTTAAGGAAAACATGTAGATTGAAAAGAGCTCTAGAACACAGCACTGAGAAATTTCAGTATTTTCCAGATTGCTTAAGGCCAGCATGATTGTGAGAATCGAGAAAGTCGAGGGTTTTTCTAAGAATGTGATTATAATGATGGGCCATGAATCTGCAAACGTTTGTAAGGAGAGATGGCAGCTGAGGGATAGTGAGAAACAGGAAAGAGTCAATGAATGGGAGATACGAAGGGGTAAAATGTTCCTCAAGTGGATACTATAGGAAAAGGACTGGATGGGCTGGAGAATGGGTGATTGAAATAGCAATTTCAGACATGATGTCATTTCTGACCAAGTTCTGCACAACTTGTATGTATATAAGGGCCAATGGAATAAACTATGGCAGAAATGATTTACTTTAGTCTCTGGAAATTTTTCTTTTTGTTTTCTTTTTTTAGCAGAGCTTTAAAAAATCCTAAATTCTGTTTCTAACGGAGTTTACAGATTCTCTTTCTGAAGATACAGTTTTATTTTCTTTTACTGTGCAGAAGAGTGGCCCTGGGCTAACATCTGTTCCAATCCCCCTCTATTTTTTGTATGTGGGATGCCACCACAGCCTGGTTTGATGACGTGTGTAGGCCTGCACCTGGGACCCAAACCCACAAACCCCGGGCCATGGAAGTAGGATGTGTGAGCGAACTTAACCATCACGCCACTGGGCTGGCCCCAATACATGTCATAATCTCCTGTGAGTTCTAAGCAGTCTTAAAAAAGAAGGAATTTTGCATGTTTTCACCTCTGAAATTGATGATCTGTATTCATGTATGCAAATGAGTAAAATCCATAAGGCATAAAGATATAATTGGATTAAAATATATGAATTTTTAAAAGTCCACTATTAGTATGATACAGGATCAATCTAAGAGTCATTATTAACTATATGAAGCCATATGCATGAAAATGTCATAATGTGAAAATAGCGTTATAGAACAAAGTATCTTTTCAAATCTGGGAGAAAATATAAATTCTACCAATAAATTCTATTTCTCTCATCCCACTAATAGGGCATCAATTAGAGTTTAAACTAGTCCCATCAAGGCACTGAATATCGTAAAAGCAACATAAGGCAGAGAAACATAAACCTAATTCACAAGGACATTTCTTCAGAAAACAGCAAAATGGCAGTTGTCTAAGATAAAATTTCCTATTGTAGAGGGAGAAGAAAATAAGTTATTCTTCTTTTAATAAGAAAATTACCATTTACACGATAGGGTTGGGTTATTTGAAACACAATTCCTTGCAGCCGCTTCTCGTGGACTGTGAGGTTGATTTGTCCTGGGAATGCCAAAACCGAAGCCAAGAAGATTCAGGTGAACGCTAAGCTGAAGTATGATTGATTGGTCCCTGGAATTTAGCATAATTATGGCATTTCTTTTATACCAAGATTAATATTTTAAGAAAATATAAAAACTAGGTAAACCGTTTAAAAACATATGCCTTTCCTAGGCAAATACAATAATGTCAAGCAATAGTGGGCTTAAATATCAGGGAAAAAACCCAGACTGGTGGAAATGCAGACCAACTGAAGAGCCTGTCTGATTTGACCAGACATGGTACCCAATTCCAGGAATTCAGCTCAATAGCATCATTTTTTAGGTATGTGTTCTGCACCATTTGCTGGAAAAAAACCCTGCATTTTCCCAATGAAATGGTGTTATTTGAAACAAGAACTAGGAGCATGTATAAATGGAGGCATTCCTCTTAAGAAGGTGGACCTTTAAAGTCATTTTCTTAATATTGTTCAGTGTGATCTTCCTTCATGGGGATGAAGAGTATGCTGACCATTCAGTAGCAGTGCACTATTACTGTCATTATGAATCCATTAGACATATTCAGGTGAGCTAACAGCCTTGTGACCAAATTCTCTTTCTCTTACTTTTAGCAGAACATTTCATAGAACACAAATTGCTCTTTATTTATTTTTTGCCTATGGTAAAAATTCTAAGAAAAGATAAAAAGTGCTCTCCTTTGCCCTTGGATATCAAGAGAAGTATTGGATGCAGTGAATTTTGAGTATTAAGTTGCTGTCTTTGTGTCATTTATTATAATAACTAGTAAAGCACAGCTATATCTGATAAATCTACCAGCAGTAGTTATTGAATCTAGAATATTCTACCCTAAGAGTAAAGTTGAGGCGGAGGGATCTAATGCTTAACGACAGTACGCAGTTTCCATTGTCTTTGGAAGTTTGATGTTCCTTCCATAAAATGGTGTAAAACACATGCACACACATGCGTATAAACAAATACACTCATTTGTAAAAGGGAGAAGTAGCACGGTTGCAGTAGAACTGATTTTCGTTTGAACATTATCCTTGGAACACTCTAACATGCTGCTGTCCCAGCTGACTTCCACCTGCCTTTCTTTGCTCAGTGGCTCTCTCTTGCTATTGAGGCCCACCTTCAGCTGGTAGCACATACAGGAGAATAAACACCCTTCTCTCCCAGTAGCACTCAACCAATGACTCACAGCTGGAGTCCTTCCATCAGCTGCCTTAACCCTGGAGTAGGGTAACCCTGAGGGGTGTGTCCTACACTGGCTGCCAGAGTCTCTCCTGTGGGAGGAAACTCCAGTCACTCACAAAGGGAGCCGGTTCTATTGGCTGCCCTGTCACATTTCCACACTCACCTACTCATGAACCCTTCACCTCCAAAGTAAACTACTGTCACTCAAATCCTTGTTTCAGGGTTGGCTTCTGCTTCTGGAAGAACCCAAACCGAGACATACGCCAAACATATGACTTTTAACTTAATAAACCCTGGAATATTTTTTATTTTAACTCAGTCCTTAGGTCCAAATTACAAACAACTTTGCTTATATAAACCTTTTGTATTGTGGTTTCGTATGTTATTCAAGTACTTATAGTGATCTACACATATAATAGATGAGCTAAAAATGTAGTAATGAAATGTAGGTATATATCTACATTGAAATTACACCAGCCTATTTAAAATGCTGAATTCACTTTGAGTTAATTTTTTGTGTGGTGTAAGATAATAGTCTACTTTCATTTTTTGCATGTGGCTGTCCATTTTTCCCAACACCATTTATTGAAGAGAATTTCCTTTTTCCATTGTATGTTCTTGGCTCCTGTGTTGACAATTAGCTGTCCATAGACATGTAGTTTTATTTCTGGGCTCACAATTCAGTTCCATTGATCTGTGTGTCTGGTTTTCTGCCAATATCATGCTGTTTGGGATACTACACCTTTGTAGTATACTTTGAAAGATGTTTGACATCGCTAATTATTAGGGAAATGAAAATCAAAACCACAATGAAACATCACCTCATACCCATCAGAATGGCTATAATTAACAAGACAGTAAATAAAAAGTGTTGGTGAGGAAGTGGAGAAAAGGGAACCCTGGTACACTGCTGGTGGGAATGTTGGTGCTGGCACTATGGAAAGCAGTGTGGAAACTCCTTAAAAATTAAAAGTAGAAATACCATATGATCCACTTATTCCACTTCTAGATATTTGTCCAAAGAACACGAAAAAACTAATTTGAAAAGATATATGCACCCCTATGTTCATTGCAGCATTATTTACAATAGCCAAGAGTTGAAAACAACATAAGTGCCGGATAAAGAAGATATGGCATATATATGTATATACACACAATGGAGTTCTACTCAGCCTTAAAAAAGACGAAATCTTGCCATTTGCAACAATGTGGACGGACCTTGAGAGTATTATACTAAGCAAAATAAGTGAGATGGAGAAAGACAAATACTATATAATTATACTCATGTAGAACATAGAACAACAACAACAAACAAACATGTAGATACAGGGAACAGATTGGTGGTTACCAGAGGGGAAGGGCATTTAGGGGAGGGCAAAAGAGGTAAAAGGGCACATTTGTGTGGTAACAGATGGCAACCAGACTTTGGGTGGTGAGCACAACACGGTCTATACAGAAGTCGAAATATAATGATTTACAGCTGAAATTTATACAATGTTATAAACCAATGTGACCTTAACGAATAAATAAATAAATACTGAATTTACCATTAATATTGCCAGTACAATGGTATTTTAATAATTGTGATGCTATCCTTGTAATGTTTTGAAAGAAGTCACAAAAATAGTAGGAAGTGTTTCTGCTTGATATTTATTGAAACTCTGCAGATACCAGTCCATCAATCTGTTAATCTTCTGGCATCTATC
Source organism: Equus asinus (assembly GCF_041296235.1). Lineage (NCBI taxonomy): Eukaryota > Metazoa > Chordata > Mammalia > Perissodactyla > Equidae > Equus > Equus asinus. The sequence continues at coordinate 25,976,455 of NC_091808.1, read as the reverse complement.
CACAAGGTAGAGAGGCAAAGTCAAAACATTTTCCTTAACTTTTTTTTAACTTTAAAAAGAATGGGCTCCTTGGAGTCTGTTGGTCACCAAATCTGTCAACCCTCTAGGAAAATGACTTCTTTCATGGCTCAATCAAAGCCTCATCTAAAATTCAGAAGAAATCTAAGACTTCAAGCTGCCATCCCCACTCCCGTTTCCATGGGAATAGACTTCAGACCAGGAAAAAAAAATGGATGGGGTTAGGAGTTTTCAGATAATCATTCAAAACCATGATGGGGTGTTTAGAGCTTCTTTCTTAGGTGATTGTTTTGTAGCCTCTTAACCCCTTTTTGCTAGTCTGTTTCCATGGAAATGTGACAAAATGGCTGTGAAACCTCCAGCAGAGATTATTGGCATTCTTGTGAATTTCAGCTTTGGCTGCAGTCTAGGCTGGGCAGTCTTTTGTCTCTCAATTTTACATATTAACCTACACTGTTTCCACTCATTGTCATTTTTCTTTCTAATTTTTACTTTCTTTGAAAATTCCTTTCACAAATTTATACCTATGATCAAGATCAAATGGATAGTGACATCACTGAAGAAGGCTTCAGTTTTAAATTTTAATGTATGAAACAGGACATACAACTGCAGAGTGTCAGAACTTTTAGCAGCTTGCAGAAGGAAACATTATTTAGTTACTGGACTCAATGTCTGTTAGATAGGTTTTGGTAGATAATGCAACAAAGGTGGTATTTAGAATAGTTAGCGCCTGGTAAGGCATGCACCAACTGATCAGAGGAGCTGGTTTGTACTAGCTAATTATCAGCCCTATTATATAATAACCAATAAGTTGCTAAACTAAAAGTAGCCCTATATAAAATGGCTAGCATTATATCCAAATAGATTATGCAAGGTCACAAACTGAGCTCCTATAAAACTTACAAAAGAGCCTGCAATAGAAACTGGGTAGAAATACTCAGCAATCCACCTTTTAAAAAATCAAAGTGCATATGCTGGCATCATCTTTCACATGAAGGTCATTTGAAAATCAAAATCACTCTTATTACTGAAGACATTATGCTACAAGATTGAGAAAGAATATCTATGGGTCTTTGATAGAACCCCTGGCAAGATATCTTGTGTTGAATGCGAAAAAAATAACAGCATGCTACATACATAGTTTTATTCTGTCCTACACTCTGAATTTTGCTGAACAGTTCAATCTACAATTTTTGATAGGGGGAATCCTGAAGTTCTGATTGACCTCATAAAGTACTTTTATTCTTCAGAACTCTCTTACTATTCTATAGTTGGAGATTTTTACCTATAAGTAAGTATAGGACTTATAAGTCCTATAAGGACTTGTCTTTTGAATTGGATTGGAAGAAGTAAATTTTCAATGGGTAATTATCTGGCTTAGGTAGGTTCCCAGTTTAAATTTACGACTAACTTACTTACCATAGAAACCAATCTTGATTGATGTTTTCAACTACATGGATTGCCACAATAATAAAATAAAGCAGTCCAATTAATTTTCCGAATCACCATGGCTCCTTGCAAGCGCAGTTTGCTGTAACAGTAAACAGCCCCGGAGGGCGGCTTTGTCCCGCAGGCCGAAACCTACCTTCAGCTGTTTGTGGAAATGAAGTTTTACTGGAACAGAGTAGCATCTATTCCTGTGTTTTGTTTGTTTGTTTAATTGCCTGTGGCTGCTTACCTACTAAAAGGATGGAGTTCAGTAGTTGCCAAAGAGACCACATTGCAGGAAAACTGTGGCTATTTATTCTCTTGTCTTTTAAGCAAAAGTTTGCTGACCCTTGCTCAAGCTTTTAACTATAAGATTATACTATTTCCAGAGAAGAAATTTTGTAAGTAGTAGAAGTTTTTTTGAACTCTGCAAACAGTCTGTTAGTAATGACCAAAAATGTGATTACCAGAGTGTCTGTACTTACATCCATAAACTCCACATTGGCTTTGGGACCAGTTGTTTCATTAAGAATCTTAATAGCTACAGGAATCTTCACTGTTTCTCCTTCAGGGACCCAAATACCCTATGGGGAGAAAAAATTCCCGTTAAATCTATATTAAGACATATACAACATATATACCAGAAACAAAATTTGAGTCAACCACTCAGTCTATTCATTTCTTAAAAAATAATTTAGAAGTTCTATATTTTTTATTCAATCAACAAACATCTATCAAGCGTCTATCATACGTTACAAGTTACTCGGCAATTTTGCTGTCTGCTTTCACTATAAGAAGATGAATCATATATGTATTCTGCTTTCAAGGTGTTCATACTGTTATAAAATTCAATTTGTGTGCATGACAAAGGCTTTGAATAGTGAAAAAAACATTGAAATAAGATGTAATAATAACATTTGATTTGGATGATATCATCAACTTCTCAAGACTTTCAGAGGTGTCCCAATGTTTGAACTTCAGTCATCTCATTGGTCATTTAGGACACTGGGCTCAGTAATGGCGGAGGCTCTTTTCAGCTTTAGTATTAGCTAAATATTCTGCAACTAATAATATATAAGCAAATAAAAAGACATATGCTCACATTCCTGAAGTTCATATTGATTTGAGAACTCCTTTTTCTAAGGTAATTATTTAAGAATTACTTTTCAAAGGCAAGTTCTAGGGAGTATTGAGCATGTGTTAATTTATCTGTGTTATTAAATAATGTGTGTGTGTCTCAAGGATTTTATTATCTCTGAACTAATATAAAATATTTATATTGGTCATTGCTACTTCCCTCTTCCTATATAAATATAATTATAATATCTGAACAGATGTCTGTATTGGGAAAGTATAAAGTGGGCAGACTTGGATTAAAGTACAATAGTAAGCTAAATAACAGCATTTCTGGGTAAGCAGTTCAACCATTTGAATAGGACAATGATTTTGATAAGACATCAGGGATGCATAGACTATATAAGAATGCTTTTTTAAAGCATATTGTCTCAAATAAACACAGAAGCAAATATGAGGTTATATACCAAAAAATAAAACCTTACATTTTAATTTATTAGCCCTGACATCAAAAAAGTCTTCTCAGGCTAGTTTTAACATTAAAATGAAAGGAAGAAAAAAAAATAGTCTGCTGTTCCTGAACAGAACATCTCCACTTCTTGTCTTTCTTAATATCAGCTGGTTGTACTCATAAAAAAAAGATAAAGTTTTTCACTTTGTTCTTCTATGTGAAAACATGTATTTGTGCTACCCAAAATCATAATAACATGAGACATAAACACACGAATTATTAAAAAATCAAAATAATAAAGAAAAAAAGACTTTAACCTTTAGAAAGTAAATTTAAGGGTTCCTGTTAGAGTGACTAGCGAAATTTATGTGTCAAATGCAAAATAATAAGCCAAGTTCCCTGTGCCATAAAATTTTTAAAAAATTTATTAATGCAGAAATGGGGAAAAAACAGATGCGTAAGCTGCATTTTCTCACTGAAGTATCCAGGGTGGTGAACAGGCTCACCATCGTTGAACAAAATAACCACCGAGGGGTTACCTTATAAAGATGAGCATCAATATTAAAATATTCCTAATGTATACTTTTGAAATAAGAAATTACATTCAGTGCGAATTAATTTGAAACGCTTTTAAAATAAGTATAGTCATTATTTTCTAGGCCCAACCAGACAAAAATTCAACTGTGCTGATACTCAGGACATTGTTTCAAATCTTTTATGTTTAAACACAGCATATCTCCCACCAGGAGAAAAAATTAACCAAATAATTGGCTAAGCGAATTTGCATTTCTATGGTCAAGAATAACTTTTTATAGTTTAAGACAGTGTGTCCTTGTAAGAACTGATACATTAGTTAAATTTTAGGGTCAACCACACACACTACAAGCATAAAATTCAAGCATACTTATGGGACTTTCAATAAACTTTCAGTACAAGTAATTTCAATAAAGGTATAACACTCATAACAACAGGCAAATAATTGTCCTTAATAAAAATATTAACAAAGCTTTATGATTAAATGTTTAAATGAGTAATATTTTTCTCTGCTGAGGTCACTAGAGTGTATTTTAGTCCAGAGTTATGTGGTTTCCATGATTTTAAATAAAATTCAATTTCCAGACCATATTATCTGTAAAAACATAAAGGTAATTATACGCTACCAGCAATCCAAGAGTGAGTTATCTTTATAATGGAAGTCTAGCATAATATAAATAAAGATAAGATAAGTTGTATTTCTTTGAACATACAAAGAATTTGAAGATTAGAAGTCACTAAGTCAGCCTAGAATAGTTTCTATTCAAATTAGGTGCTCAGTTAACAATTTTAAATTTAAATAATAAAATATGCATACTAAGAGATAAAGAAACTTCTGCCTTTTGACCTTCCAATAAATCAGTTTTATTTTAAAGAGATTAGATTGTTTTTGGAACACTCAGGAGAGAAAATTAAGGTTTATATTCCAGCTGTTAATATTTTGTGTTAAATAAATCTTTGCTTTAAACAGGAAAAAAAAATGAATATTTTAAAATGCAAAATTCCTAAGATCCAACCTATTTTAACAGATTTGTTTGTAAAAATGTAGGCTTGCATAGAGCTTTGGGAAATATATAAAACATCCAAAGTAAATTTTGGGAATTATAGTAATGGACATTACGAGAAGGATTTAGCACTAAGCCAGCAGAGTTTCTTATTCTTGTTATTTACCATCAGAAATAAATTTCACCACAATTAACCTTGAGCCTGGCCTCTGAATTGGTTTTGTAACTAAGCTGAATAAGTAAACACGCAAATGCCATCATTTCAGCTTTCCCTTTCCAGAAACATCTCTCTTATAGACAACTCTTGATGTCACCTTCTCCTTCGATCTGACTTGAATTTCAGAAAGTCACTTTTTTAGTTTGCATATAGTGGTGAGGACATTAAAACCAGAAATTATCTGTTAAACCATATATGTTACCAGGTAGGCAACAAGTGGGTTGGGAATTATCCTACACTAACACTGCATCCGCACATTTGAGATCTGCTAATAGGGTCCTGAGGGGGAGACTTTTGGAAAAAGGAGCAGAAGAAAAGAACCACAATGGATTATGGCTCACTGCTCAGGCATCTCCGGGATTTCATAGAACACTGTATAAAGGGAAAGAGAAACTGGTTGCAACTGGGCAATTTGGATTAGGACAAAATTTGCTGAAGGGCAGATGATATTGAAGGGGGCTCAGAAGATCATTGAGAAAAAGAACCAGTTTTTCCTTCCTACTTTTTCATGACTGCCTTCATCCCAGCTCATTCAAAAAAATTAAAGAATTCATTTGTACAGCAACTTCTCAATAGTGTAAAGTTTCTCTTCCCTGAATATTCAGAGGAAGTGAGGTTGGCGGGAGCAATAACTCTAGCTGTAGTCTAAAACAAGTCTGAAACAAAACTTAGAACAACTGATGGCATATGTTATTTTTTACTTACTTTATAAACAGTTCCAAAAGCACCCGAGCCAAGTACTTTCACTCTTTTGAGCTCAGTTTCTTTCAAAATGCGAAGTTGAGCTTGATTGGGGGCTGTGCCACTGGGAGTTAAGGGTTCTACCAGCTGCAAATCAAAAAGAATACAAGGTTATATGACTCAGTCCGGCAATGAGCAGCCCTCCTCTTCTCCTGTTCTTTGCTTGAGAGAAACAAGTAACAATTGTGCACCTACCTTGAGGCAAACTAGGCTGGGAGATGTTTTTTGTTTTCTACTTGGATAGAAGTTTAGAGACTAATTAGGAGCTCTGAATTCTACCTTTTCAAGCCCCTTTCTTTTTGGCATCTTCAGCTAAGACTTAGATTTTAGTTATTTCAGCATACTCTATCCAAGTTTTCTTTCTCGTTTTAGGAGATTTGATACATTAAAAAAAAAAAATGCTGCCTTCTTAGCGCTTAAAATCTACCTGGGAAGCCAGGAGAAACATGTCAGAAAAGAGAAAAATTGTTTATCACAGTGCCAGTACCCCAGGACATTGCTCCCAGTGCTTCAGTGTACGTATAAGTTACCACAGGATTTGGTTAAAATGAAGATTCTGGTTCGGTACTGCTGGAGTGGGGCTGAAATTTGCATTTTTACAGAACTGCTGGCGATGCCCATGTATGCTGATGGACCCTGAACACATTTGAAGGTAGCAAGTCCCTAGAGTACCTTCCATATCAAAAATTCTACAATTCCATGACTTGATTCTAGATCATAAGTGAATGCTATGGGATGCAAAGGAATAAAATAACCCACGGGAGACAGGTTCCCCAGTTTTGTCTTTTCAAAGGAGGTACACTGTAAGACTGGTCTTGAGATGATAAAAATGGATTGACATGGTGGAAGGCACTGCCACCATGAAGAACAGCTTGGACAGTGTCAGGGAGAAGAAAGAGGATGCAAAGGGGAACACAACAGCGAGAGGAATGCGACTGGAGGATGAGATGAGGGTGGGAAACATCAGATGGTGAGGTGGGCTGAGTTTGGCCAAAACAGGTAAAATTAGGTTAATAATTTAAGATGTCATAGTTTAGATATGATTCAGCCAGAGAGGATCAACAAGCCAGGGAAAGACATGTAAACGTATGCCAATCCCTTGCTCATGCGAGAAAAAAGAAAATGTAGACATGAAAGAAATTCTGGGTACCAAAGTCTATGTCTTACGCTACAATTTTAGGTTTTTATCTGTGCTTGAGGAGAAAGGTGAGTGAGCAAAATAGGAGTTTCTCTTTTTAGAGTTAAAGGAACTAAACTTTAAACACGGACAAATAGCTTGTTCTTTCTCAGCATAAGGAAATAATTAAGGGCAAATCCTACTCAAATTGTCTTGAAAACCACCAAATATTTCATGTGGCTGTTTACAAGGCTGAGTGCACTGTGGCCCTCCAGCTTCCTTATTATCATCCTGCTTCTGTGCACATCACAGTCTACCTAATTAGCTGAACAGTCTGGAATACAGGTAAGTGTAGCGACACGTGGCAAGAATTTGGGGAAGAAGATGCTAAAAATTATCCATAAAGTTAGGCAATTTCCTAAGAGTTTGACAAGTAATAGGCTTCTACTTCATTTTCAAATCTATATTGTAAAAATGTATACAACTGCATTCAAGTCACATAAAAGAAATCTCAGAAAGAATCACACAATTCTTTGTTCAATCTGAAAAAGAATCTCCTGCAGATGTTGCCCTTCATTTGAATCCAACTCTGCCGCGAAGGGTTTCTTCAGTAGACTTTCGTACATATACTATGCATATAATAGGGAACTTCTATGAACTATTTTAAAAATTGCATACAAAAGTCATATAAAAGTTATATGGAAGGTTAGGGAGTGGATTTCAGCACTTCAGCTAGATAGACTTAAAGTATAGACTATACACATGCTCTGGCATACACCAGGCCAGAACTCCGTATTTTGAAAACTTTACAATTCTATCTGAGATGTTTAGTCCCCTGCAATTTCCTTAAGCATCATTTAAATATTTTTACAAACATATTTTTCTAGGAATTTGAGTCTTACACCATTAAGAGAAGCATAGTTTCATTTTGTGAGCCAGTCTGGTGGAAAGAGCCTCGGGTTTAAATTTGTGGGTACACCAGTGCTGTCACTCACAGGCTTAAAAAGTAATTTACTCCTCCTGGACTCTCATCTTACACCTGTGCAATAGGTATAGCAGTAATTACCGTAGAAGATTGTTAAAGGATGAAATAACAGAACGTAGGTGGAAAACTTTGCAACACCGCCTGCCGTACTGTAGGCATTGACTCTGTCCCCTTCAAGGGATAGGATCACGTCTCATTAATACATTTTTTAATCACAACAGCTAGCAAATCATCAAACTTACAGTTCATCTCAATAAGTATATGTTTAAAAACTACAGTTTCTAATTTTATGCATGTAACAGAAGAAAGACAATTTGGAGTAAAATGATTTTGGGGAAAGCATATCAACATTCCAACAATATATCATGCTTTAACAAATTTGTCACATCTGAGGCAGATTTCTAGCTTCCGTACTTAAGGATTTGAGTTGATCCTCTTAAGAGTTCTTCCTCTATTTAGATGGTAGAAAATCATAGTTATTTATTTTAACTGAGAGAAAGATGGGAATTCTACAATTATCTAACTTAGTGCTAAGCAATAACTTTTTATAAAAAGTAGAATCTGCCTATAAAGCCAATCAGTATGTGTTTATTTAGTAATGAAATGCCAAATTCATGGACGTTCTTAGAAAGTACCATATTAAATGAAACAAAACGACTGTTTTCATAGCTATGAGCCTTTCCTGCTTATAGTTGAGACAGAATTTCTCTTCTATCTATTCAATGACCTAAATGTCCACTGCTGTTCCAAGCCTTTGATTCTTTTCCCAACTCTGGTTCACTTCACTTTTCAGAACTCTCCCACCAACTGCCCCAGCTGGTCACGAGGGAGAATTCTATCCGTGTCCAGTATGCTAGCTAAACTGATCATATGCACAGCACATGCCCTGCGTCCACACTTATTCACATGTGCAAGATTGAAAGTGACCAAGTTGATCTCCTGTAAACATTTAGCTAAATAGGAATTAATAGTATGTTTTCACATTAGTATAACCAACTACCTATTTTATGCTTGAACATGCCTGTTGATGAGACAGCCCATTCTAATGTCAGATAAGTCCAATTCTTAGGAAGTATTTTCCTGTCTGTAACTGTAAAGCAGTTTCCTAAAACTTGCATGTGACTCCTCTATCTAGTTTTGACTTCCAGAGGAAAAGAGCTAAAATTTAAATCATTATCCGTGTGCAAAATTTATGAATGAATATTTCCATTCTTGACAGTGTTAAGAGGAAAGGTCAGACTGTCATGCTGTCAATGAGAGAGAAAACAAACCCAGGGAAGTCTGTCTCCAACAGCATTGCTCTGAATTGTTCAGACAGGCACAAATGTGTGTAGCAGGAGACAGAGGCAAGATGCGAATTGAAAAGGATCTGGTAATGCATAGTCTTTTGTAATTGTTTTTCCCCTGTAACCTGTACAAGTGAAAACTATCAGCTTGCATGCTAGAGAACTCAGTGTGGCAATAAAAAAGAAATTATAATAATTTATGGGTAATTTCCATATTCACAATAACTAACATGCATAATATTAAATGCATTTCATAAACTATGTGGTAAAGTCTGTGTGATTACAATACTAGGCTTTATCCCATAAGCTCAGTGTTTCACTGCTGGTATAATGAGATCATTGGCTATCAATTTAATGGCCCTAATTAAAGCATAAATAGCTTGCCTATCTGGCTTTATTTTGAACAGAAAAATTCCATCTCTTTCTAACACTTTTCTGGTTCTGCTCCTGAGATATCCTCTACCCAGATATTTTCTAGTTCTGTGGCTACTGAGGTATCCTAGAGCTCACCAATGTGATCCATCCCCCAAAAGAAACAGACCTGTCTTTCCCCAGTATGATCATTTCTTTGACTCCTGTCATCTACTCTCTTTAAGCCATGAAACTGCCTTGACTACTTTTACTATATGCTCTGATTTTTCGTCAACTTTGTATAACATACTATGAAATACAAACCCTCAGCAGGAAATTGAACAGAACTTTCACCTGGATGAAAAAATTGAGTATTATCTAAACCTTCTAAACCTAATGAAAACCCCTAAACACACGAAGAGATAAACCTCACCTCTGTTTCCAGGAACCTTCTCAAGGCTCTTTTCTTTTTGATGCTCTTCCTTCTAACATAAACTGCGAATGTTAGAGCCATGATGACCATGATGAAGAGCCCGCCAATAACTCCCGCTGCAATTAGAGGAGTCCTGCAAAGCAGAAGGGCAAAAACAGGCGTGAAGGGAGAAAAGGCCCAGACATTGTCCACACGCCACAATCTAGTCAGTGAGAAGTAATGCAAAGAAAAATGCACTCGCACTGGAACAAAACTTTTCTCATGGTAAAAACTGTAGTTGTTTTTTGTTTTGTTTTTTAATAATAAACCATGCACATACAAGTAATCTTCAGAGATGAGCAGCCACAACATGCCATTTGATGAAAATATGTAAAACTTGGTAACACAGTGAAAAATGTGTCAAAATGTTGATACAGAAGAATTTTAAATTGTGTTAATTTTACGTTTATCTATAAATAAATGGAAATACATTTTAATTATATTGTGGTGGTATATAACATTATTTTCAGCATTTTCTCTAAAGCAAGCTTTCTCAACAGTGGCACTATTGACATTTTGGGCTTGATGTGGGGAACTGTCCTATGCATTTTAGGAGGTTTGGCGGCAACCTTGGCCTCCATCCACTAGATGCCGGTAGCACTCCTGTCCTCCAGTCATGACCAGGTCTCTAGACATTGCCAGGTGTTTGCCAAAATCATCACCAGGTGAGAACCGCTGCTCTCAAGTGAAAATGAGTGGTCTGAAGACATACAAACCCCACACCTCCAGAGTACGAGGGTACCAATAAGAGAGATGCATTGACAAGCATGCTGTTTCAGACTCTGGCAAGGGCAACTTTGATGGGATAAAGGGCAGGAGGAAGACTAAGAATTAGGTCAGACAGGTTTTCAGTTATGATAACAGGAATAAATATTATTATCAAAACTTCGTCTAAGCATCGTATACTCATAAAAAAGGCCTACACATTATGTACATTATGTACCACATAAAAAGGTGTAAATCATACCAAAAAGGGATTAGCAAGAGATTGACTGGAGATTTTTATTCTTAAAATGTTTCTGTAATATATTGCCAGTTAAGATATAATCTTGAAGCTGAGCACATTGTTTTCCAAGATAAATCTTTTCTTTGCTTGAAAAGTAACATTTACGGTCTTAACTCCTCATTTTAGAGTAGAGTAGTATCTATGAGCTTTCTTGTCAGAGCCCTAAAATATATTAATTTCATGTGCCATGGCAAATAGCCTAGAGGAAAACACATAGGTGTTACCTAATACATATTTGACCATGCAGTCGTAATAGGTATCAAAACTAAAAAAGAAATCCCTGAATGTCTACGCTTTCCACAGTAAGCATTTTATATCTTATATTTCTATTTTCAGAAGTATCTACTCTATACAACAGCTATATTCTTTAGGAAAAAACCTACTTGCTCTTGCAAAATGAACTTTTGCTCAAAGACAGATCAGAAATAATGATGGCAGATGATCCTAAATAAATTTTCAAAGTTTTAAAGAGGTTTTGAAGAAATTTGTGTAACTTCTATAAATGAAGCTATGTCTTTTAAACATTATGACTGTTATATTGTCGTATAAAACTGCAGAAAAACCTTATAAAGTAGTTCACCTAAAGGTTGTTTCCTGACAGCTAAAAGCACCATAGCATACTGAAATGTTGCTATAATTCAGCCAGATTTTCCTAAATGGAATCTTCTAGAGTCCAAAAATCTATGCTGAGAAAATTAAACTATAATATGAACACACACTCATCATTGTGATGTGTTTTGGTGTGTGTAAGATCATATTTTTGAGCATACCAGTAAATTTGTATTTCAGAAAATATTTTAAGTTTTTAACCCAATGCATAATTTCAGCTCAAGTGCCTAACATTTCCCTGAAAAGCCACTACTATAAAAAGGGCTGTATTTTTGTTTCCTCACCTCAATTTTTTATTGCAAAGATCTATGTATGACTGAGGATAGTTTCCAACACTTTGTGGATTGTAGATTTGAACCAAACTCTAACCTATCTTTGCCTACCTATTTTGCAAAAGAATAACTGGTGTATATTTATGAAAATAATGTCAATGTTGCCATAAATTAAAAGAAAATGCTATATTTTGTGGGGTTTTTGTTTATTTTTTATTTTGAGGAGGATTACTTCCAATATAACAAAACAAAACCCTGTCTCCATTCTCTTCATCTAATTCAAGTGGATATCAATTTTCATGTCATTACTTCTTAGTTTGGTCATGACAACGAAAAGAAAACATTCAAAAACTAAATAGACAGTAACTTCTATGTTGTATTTACTTTCGATAGTTCCCACAGCAGTTCTTTAGATGATCTTGACTTCTTTACCTTGTTTCTTCTCTTACCACTCTGCAGGAATGGTAGTGGTACAAACAACCTGAAGAAGTAAAGAACTAGAGTTTCTACACCTAAAAATCACACATAAATGTTTTGTTGGACATTTTAAGAGGACGGTTTCTTCATATTCCAGCAGAATTTACTCTTAAAAGCAAACATTAACTACGATGAAGAAACTAGTCAAATCAAGAAGGTGCAATATTCTATAAGACAACTTGAAATTTCTCTTTAATTAGTGACTATCGTGAAAAAAGATACTGGCTTTGATTAAGAAGACTTAGTCATAACAACCAGATATTAAACGCAATCCTGGATTGGATCCTAGTTTGGACAAACCAGCAGTACAAATATTTTTGAGATAACTTGAGAAGTTTGAACATGAATTAGGTAGTAGATGAGATGAAAATTTATTGCCATGGAAAGACATGGATTAGAAATTGAAATGATTGGGTTATGAAACAGTAGGATTTCAATCAGGGAAAAATTCATACACATACACAGACACACACTCATGTATGTGTGTAAAGAGATCTGGAGTAATATACAACAAGACACTGAACAGCAGTTGTTTCTGGATAGTATGACTATGAGGGTCTTATTTTTGTATTCTACTAATGGCCATTTTCTGCAATATATTTATTTTTGTTTTGAAATAAAAGTTTAGTAAATTCATGAAAAAATAGATCATTGACTAAAAGTTTAGGTTTATAATAATGGCCTTGTTTTTTTTTTTTTTGAGTGTTTAGTTTACATTTTTTCAGTTAAGATTTCATTCTTCTATTCCTTGTCCACTTTTACAATCTGAATACTTCTGCATGTATTTTGTATTCATTATGTTTAATGTGCCTGAGATATTTAATTACCACTATGTTTCTTACAGTTAGCATTATGTTTCATAAAACCAAGCTAATCTGAACATTAATACTACTTCCACAGTCCCACTCCTCCCAATTTTGATAATTCCTAGATATTTGTAGGAGTAGGATAGGTGCCCATTTTTTCCTGGGTCTTAATGCTTCATTCTTTATGAGGACCCTTTGGATGAAGAGGATGTAGCTACTTAAGTTGCTTCTTCAAATTAATATATATCTTGCCTAGGTCTAATGCTGGCTATTGCCAACTCAGCTACATTTCTAAAAGAGAGTGTTGCTCTTATATGTGAGTCAGAGGAGCCTCCAAGAGGCTGAGGGATGACACAAATAATGAGATCATAAGGATTAAACACCAAGGAACCTAGAATGCTCTGTAATCCCTCATCTGTAACAGGAGTATTGCTTGTTTGCTGTCTTTTGTCTGTTCATTAAAAACAGTTGGGACCCCCTAAAGTATAAAAGATAGGACACTTCAAGTGCCAAGTCCACGCTTAGACTAAAAGGATGCAATTAATTGATAGTTTACCTTATTCTGTAATTTGAAAATAGTATAATGAAGCTGATATCCTCCCACTACCCACAGAAGCTAATATAATAAGGATCCTGAATCACAAATGAACTTGGCTAATTTATTTAAAAGCTCATAATTTCGTTTTCACAATTTCATTTAGAGGTTCAGAGACAACAGTGTATTATATTCTATTGCCTTGAATGTAATGACTTGTCTAAAACAATTATATATAAAAGCGTAATGTCTCTCAAAACTACATTACTCATATAATAAGATACATTCTTATTAATCATTACTATATTTGAACCATTCTGTTCTTCACTGGGGAATATAAAATGTGAGAGAATACATGGAACCTGATTTTATAAACATCCAAATATTTTCCTTCATTGATCTACTTCCTTCCAGAGATCAGATCACAAACAAGATGTAGTAAAGTCAATGTAATTGACGATTAGAACTCAAAGGTTCTAAAACTATTCTACCTTTTTCCACTTAATGTCAAGGGCAGGCATGCTACTAAAAATGTACAGTAGTGCTTCTTTAAAACTGTAAACTTGGTAAAACTGGTATTTGACTAACACAGTCATTCCAAAGAATGCTAAATCTATGAGATTCTTTTATATGTGTTTCACCAAATAAAATGATTTTAGATTTATAATATAGGTATATTTTTCTTCATTTCCTGAATACGGAATAATTTTCACTTACAGGAAACAACCTGAATCCTATAACACACAGATGGTATAATTTGCAACTATCAGTATTGACTTTAAATCAGAGAGCTCCACTTCTAGAAACTTCTAAGTTAAGCAATTTGAAGATGAGACTTCAGGATTTGTTGGATCAGATTAGAGCTGTTTCACTGTTTATCTTTGGGCACTAAAGGTTAAACTGAATTTTTTAAAATTTACACAGGAGGTAAAAACAAACAAAAACAACAGACTAGTCAGTAATTTTAACAGGGTAATTTTGTAAAACAAACTTTAGGGAAGACGGTAAAATAGTGCCTCTAAGATTATTAATTTGTGTTTTCTTTTCAAATCTGCATGATCGTTTCCTTATAGGGGCACACTGTGCCGGAAAGATACCATGGAGTCAGACCACTCTGAGTTTTAATTATGTGCCTCCCTCTAAATGGTTGTAAGTACAGTGTCTCTATCAAATAACTCAGCATAACTATACATAAATACATTCTTCACCTAAGGTAATAAAAAATAAACACAACAGGGAACCACCTAGTCTTTCTTAAATTTCTGAGGTCTGCTCACTTTGCCTCTAGAGCCTGCCTAGTTACTAGCATTAAATCAGACCCTTTGAGCATTGGTGCCTCACATTCCTCACTTTGGCCAGGACAGTCTCAGTTTGTGCCAGTGGAAGCATCCATAGCACCCCCTTCACTCTCAAGAGCACTCTTACGTGAGCAATAAATCAAATGTTTGTCCTACCTTTAGCCCAATTTAGAGAACGTAGGATACCTCGAGCTAAGAAGTCTTTACAATAATGGCTAACAAGTCTTTATAAATGGCGCACACACACATGTGCATGTATACGGGAGTGTCTTAGTATTAGCAAGTTTTACTTGCTGGGAACGTAAAGTAATTACTGCCTGTGATAAACATATATGTAACCTAAATGGATATTTCATAAATTAGAGTCAGATGTGATGATTCTCTGTAATCTGATATTTTCTTCTAAAAACATAACTAGGTAACATTGGCTATCATTCTGTACCCTGCCATCCTTCTGAAAATCTTTTAGTGTCCATCAGACAAAAGCATCTGTCTCTCATGAACCGGAGGTTAAATGTTTCTTCAGCAATGGACTCCATGTTTCCTAATTTGCTCTTGCTATACGAAAAATGTAGTTGATCAAAACTACATGATGACTTTTTACTGAAAGAAAATTCTTAGAATCAGTTGTTAACTGACATAAGGAATACAGCTTTGGAAATAACATTTTCAATATTTTATTAATTATGTAAGTAGTTTAGACATGGCAAAAGTTCTGTTCAAATAAGAGGAACACAAGACTTGACCGTCATCAGGTACTCATAGGTTTTTAGCACAGATTGTGTCACTAACAATTCACCTCATTTTCAATGAGAAATAATCTGATAGAAATGAAACTGTCGAAAACTTTCTAACTTGATATAGAAAACATTCCCTTTCACAGAGGTAAATACAGATTTACTTGGGCCCTTAAATTCAAATAATTTAAATAGATTGACTATAGACCTTCTATTCTAACAATATTTGTATATTTTCAACTAAAAATTTCTTTCTGCATACATTGTATATTTTCACAATAACTGCAATATAGATGTTATAACTGCCATATTAAATACAAAGAAACAGACTCAGAAAAGTTAAGAACCCTAAATAAGGTCAAACATAAACAGTAATGCTAACATTTTACATCTTGGAATCGCAAAGCCATTAACTTTCAGCTACATGTTGTCTCTCCTAAAGATGATTCATTAGAATTGGTTTTTAGAGTAGATAAATATAATTCATCAGATTTTCCTTCAATATCTCTGTTTAATAGTAGAGAGTGCAGAATGCACGTAAGTTTCCTTAGGGGTTCTAATAAGTTCTTTTTTTTTATATTTAGTTATGTCCTATTACTGTAATTCTCATTTTATCTGCATTGCTACGTTCATTGTGACTTAAGTTTATTAAATCCTTTCTGCCCCTATTGGACTTTATAAGTGACATTATTCTTCATTTTACTTTCTCAGTGAGAAGACAGTTAAGAGGATTTTATTTTTTACTTAAAAAACTGAATTTCTTTTAAGGAAGCCAAAGACGAGCAATATCTGTCATTCTAGCGACGTGCCCACCCCGCCGCTGCTCTGTGCAGCCTTCCCCAAAGCGGCTCTGATTTGAAACAGGAGACCTTGACACACTAGGAGACGTTGAAATTCCCCGGAAGACATTTTAAGGGTTACTGCCTGGGGCAAAGAGAGTCACATTAACAGGGTTTTTTTTTTTTTTCTCCTCAAGTAGTGCTTATTCTGACCCAGAATTCCATCTGCTCTGTAAATTTGACACATCGTTTCTTTCTGAGCAAATGAAAGTGATTTGGGTCAGACTCTGAGGTAGAGATCAGTAGACAGCTGGTTTTTACTTGATGAGACCTAGGGTATTACAGTATATCTCCATCCTTTGATTAGGATTCAAGATTCCTCTATTACATCTTAGATGCGACCAGAAGTGTAAGTGCTGTAGCGAATGAATCACAACCTACCTTCCCTCTTCCTAAGCATATTTGAACGTTTCTGGACTTGTCCGTATGTGTTATGATAAACCTTTTTTTCCCAATATTTTTCAATATGTGAATGCTACACACTACTCAATAACAATGTAACAAAGTATTTTGGTAGACATATTACCATTAAACCAATAAATACACACCATCTAGATTCTTTTATCTCTAGGATTAGCTTCTGAGAAAAATTTCTAATAGTTTCATGATAATTCCTTCCTTCTCTTTATAGGCAATGTTTACACCAATAAACAAATTTTTGTTTGTTTGTTGCAATTTGGGAGAAAGTATACCAATTTTTACATTTAATTTTTCAGGCAAACAATCTCACAGTTAGGGACACTGTCCTAAGAATATATATATAATCCACCTATGAATTTTACACCTATTAATTTCTTTTTCTCTTTCAGCTTTATTGAGGTGTAATCAAAAAATACCTTTGAATTTCTATCCATAAAGCGTTGAAAGGGAATTAGAACAGAAAGAACTTTGCTTTTAACAGATCTTTTTAAGAGCTCAATGAATTTTTGGTGCTCAGATATTTTTCATGGTTTATACTCATTACACTATCATTATGTCTATATTAGCAGAGAACTTTTATCACCATTTACATAGACAGAATATATAAATATGTTTAACGCCATGAACAAAACATTGTAAACATTCCATTACAAAAACATTATCCACTAAGTACTACCCTATCCTGTTACCTATTCGCTACACAGACCTGGTAAGCTGAAACAATATAGCAACGGATGGAAAAATTGAGCATTAAAACTCTTACAACTTCAGTTACATTACCCCGCAGAATTGTTCAACATGCTAAGAAATTGTTTAGTCTCATAATAGAGCAGAAAGTGCATTGCTTTATGAAGAAAAGCAGTGGAGGGATACATCATGGTAGCAGCATCCTTGTCCCCATACATTACAGTTTTTCTTCATCTCAAAATCTTCATTTTAAGCACTGTAGTTTCAGAAACCTGTGTTACTAACAGAGATTAAATCCGATTGGCAAATTTCTTCTATCTTTATCAAAGCATTAAGCCCTGCATTTGTGTCATGTTTATTTAGCGCTATTACATAATACAGATTTAAGCAGTACCACCTTTGGAGGATTCACAAATAAATTTTTAAGTAATAGTTTGACTTATTCCCTTTATGTACAATTCTGTATATAACGCATCTTTGATTTTTTTTTAATATGCTTTTTAGCCACCCCAATCCTTGCCTTTCACTAAAAACATTATTTTTATATATAACAGTTATACAGAGGGGACGAGGAAGTATCCTTCTCAACAAATATCACTCCTTTTCATTCAGATGGTAGGCTTGATACTGACTTTGCCCTGCTGGTAGCCTTGTTTTCCCCCGAGGGGACCTCTAAGTGTTCATGGAAGAGTTGGCATCCTTCGAGAATTCTTAAGATTTAAATGAACGGAGATGGGAACAGACTTTGAGAAGCAGGCACAGTTGTGGGGAAAATGCCAGGGTTTTGGACATCCATGTAGGGTCACTGAACATTTCTTGCAGGATTAAAGGACAAAGCTGACGTTACCAGGGATTTTATATGTGTTGTGGCAAATGCGTCTTCTGGCATAACTGATTATTTATGCATGATGAATCTGAGGTAGGTTACCTAATTTGCTCAAGGTCATAAGTATTCTAAGTGGTTAGTCAGGGTTTGAATCTTGGCATGTTTTTCTCCGAAGCCTTTTCTATTTCCACTGAAATATGATTATAAGAGTATATTTGGAAGATTATTCTGGTAGCAAGTTGTAGGATAGATAAGCCAGGAATAGAAGTTGTTTTCAAGAAAACTAGTTAGCTGACTATTTTCGTAGTCTTCATCAGTAGCGATGTGGGAAAGGTAAGGGAAGTACAGAGGACAAGAGAGAAAAGTACTACAGCAGCAGGAGTGATACAAAAGTGTAAACTCAGTGGTGAAGAGGGAAGAAGGAGAAGTCAAAGATGGCTGGACTCACACCTGGATGAGTGGAAGGCGGACAGTGCCATTCATGGACACGAGACAATCAGGAGAAAGCCAACACTTGGAAGGGAGAAGTGTTGAGTTCTTTGGGATCAATGGATTTGAGGTGCTGAAGGGTAGTCAGGAATATCGTTACCATTTTAATCTGATTTCAAGTTTCTGTGTCACTTGTTTCCCCTCTAATTTCAAGACACATCTGTGTTGATTTTATTAACAGCCTTTTGTTTTTAATTAAAGAGAGACACAGATAACAGAATGTCATTCCCTTTGGATTTTTCCAATACTTAACTTTTTCCCTGGGAATGCTAAAAATGCAAAGGAGGAAGAACATGTTTCAAGAGCTTTTTTTCTTTTCATTTTTCCTTCTTCCCACTTTGCTTTTTGTTTTCCTGACAGATTGTTATTTTATGCGGTTTGATTTCTCTCATTAAGGCAAGTTCTGCGTTTTCAATCTGGCTTTATTCTTATCTTTTTATTGACCTTTGAGACTAATCATTTGCAAGCACTACATACTTCCAAAATATTGAATGCATTTAAAAATCCTGTTCATACTGTTGTACATGGAGCTGCTGTTCACCTCGGGTAACATGTGCTGGGGCCAAATGCCTTAGTAAGCCTATGTGGATCTCTATTACTATTGAGCCCTAATGGCATCTCCTTTTGGAGAATTTAAAGTTTGGCATTAAATATTAAAACCTAAAGAAAGTCTTTAATTGAAAGTCATAGTTAAACATAACTATTCTGAAAGAGGCCAGTTCATTTTTTTTATGATTTGGTAATTTTCATAGGAACAATCTTATGTCCCAGATATAAAATACTAAGTGCTAATAAACAGCCTCAATTTTATTGCCATCTCTGTGACCCAATTCATTCTATTTTGCTCTCATATTTACACGAATATCTCTCCTTAGTACACTGTGTCTCTTTTATACATTCCCAGACTAAACCTGATTTAGCTATTGATAATTATTCTCTCTTGGATTCTTTTTTATTTCCAGGTAAATTATAAGCCATGTGAGTTTAGGGGCCATTATTTCTACTTTTTTATTGCTCTATACCTCCTAATAACTTTCTCTAAGAAGACTCTCAATAATTATTATTAAATGAATCAAAGAGCAAATGGGCTATTTTAGGTGATAATATATTTGAGAAATGCAATTACTCCACTTGATGAGTATTTTTAGTATTTGGAACAATTGTGGAAGTAGCAAAATATGTTCTTTGCATTTATCTTCTAAATAGTTGTCTGTAACTGCTCACTGTATTTACACTCTCTTGATTCTTGAACTAATTCCCATCACTGTCCCTACCTTGCCATGAAATCAGCTCTTGTCAAGGTTACCGATGGTTTCTTTATCATCAAATCAAGTAGTCACTTCTTTTTTTACATTTAATTAATTTTTTATTGCAGTAACATTGGTTTATAACATTATATAAATTTCAGTTGTATGAGAATGTAAACTGGTTTAGCTACTTTGGAAAACAATATAAAGATTCCTCAAAAATGGTCATTTCTTAGACCTAATCTTAACCCATCATTTAGTAACATTTCATATCGGTGATTACTTTCCCTTCTTTGAAACACTGTCTTCCCTTGAGTTCATCACATCACTTTCTCTAGTTTCTTCTTTATCTAGTCAGTCCTTTATAGCCCTTTTTGTTGCTCCCTTCTCATCTACCTGATTGCTAAATGTAGGGCGGTTCCAGGACTTCATCATTGGATTTCTTCTCTTTTCTTCTTAGATTTAGTCCCTAGATATGTATCATCCATCTCTTTATCTATGTAATCATAAGAAAATTTACATCTTCAGTCCAGACCTCTCAACTGAATTCACGTTTTCAATTGCCTACTTGATGTCTCCACTTAATATCTAATATCTCAGCTTTAGCAATTCCAAAACTAACTTTCATTCCAACACCCTCTCTCCTCCCAAAAAGTATTGCCTATTCCTCCCTGAGTCTCTCCTATTTTGGCAAATAGCAATTTTATCTTTCCATTTTCTTCAACATTCCACATCTGCTTAAACTAGCAAAAAGCTTAGGAACACATAATCAGATCCTTGCTCATTCCCACTGCTTTCCTCTTTCCTTCTTTTCCTCTTTCCTCTATCTCATTGAGGCCAACATTCTTTTACTTCTAATCTATAACATTTTCTTCTAATGTATCTCATGGCATCTGCTGACTTCTAGTTTAATTTAGTTCGTTTAGGAGTTTTAAAACAAAGTCGCCATTTTTTTTTTTTTTTTTTTGAGGAAGATTAGCCCTGAGCTAACTACTGCCAATCCTCCTCTTTTTGCTGAGGAAGCCTGGCCCTGAGCTAACACCCATGCCCGTCTTCCTCTACGTTATATGTGGGACGCCTGCCACAGCATAGCTTTTGCCAAGCGGCGCCATGTCTGCACCCGGGATCCGAACTTGTGAACCCTGGGCCACTGAGAAGTGGAACCTGCGAACTTAACCGCTGCGCCACCAGGCCAGCCTTGCTAAGGTCGCCATTTTAAGGGTTTTATTTTCACGAGCAATGCATAAATTTCAAATAACTTTAGGGGAGGGAAATAGCCATATGTACATATTCAGAGCTTAACAGTAAAATAATGAAATTTTTATCTTTAAAAGTACAAATATAAGTCATTCATGTGCTGGAATTGTCACAAACATCTTTATATTTCTATGGAGGGTAGTTTACTGTCTCATGAAAAGAAGCCCTAAGGACATAATTGTTACATGAATAAATAACTGAATGAGTAGTCTACTTCTGTAAATATTTACATACTTTTTATCTTAAATCAACCCCTATAAGTACATAAATATTTCAATAATTTCAGTTTCCTATATATTTTTAAATTTAACAAAAACATAATTCTAAACTATTTCCAATGAAAAGAAAATGGGAGGACTTATTTACTTAATGCGTGTCTGAGTTGAAGCGGATACATATTTAATATTTGCTTAACCTGATTTCAAAGTAATTTGTAAAATAATGTATTCTCCTAAAATTAGTGAAACTGATCCTCAGACCAGTTGCTATTTTTTAAAATTTTTTATTCTGGTCTAAATAGTTTATAACATTGTGAAATTTCAACTGTACATTAATATTTGTCAAACACCATATAAATGTGCCCCTGCACGCTTTTGCCCACCTCCCTCCCCCCGCAACTCCAACCCCAGTAACCACTAAATTGTTCTCTTTGTGCATAAGTTTGTTTATATTCCACATATGAGTGAAATCATACAGTGTCTTTCTCTGTCTGGCTTATTTCACTTAACACGATGCCCTCAAGATCCATCCATGTGGTTTCGATTGGGACTAGTATGTCTTTTTTTATGGCTGAGTAATATTCCATTGTATATATATATATATATATCACATCTTCTTTATCCAATCATCAGTCCTTGGGCACTTGGATTGCTTCCATGTCTTGGCTATTGTGAATAGTGCTGCAATGAACATAGGGGTGCATAGATCTCTTTGTATTGTTGATTTCAAGTTCTTTGGATAAATACCCAGTAGTGGGACAGCTGGGTCATATGGTATTTTTATTTCTAATTTTTTTGAGAAATTTCCGTGGCTGTACCAGCTTGCATTCTCACCAGTAGTGTATGAGGGTTCCCTTTTCTCCACAACCTCTCCAACATTTATCACGTTTTGTCTTGATGATTATAGCCATTCTAACAGGTGTAAGGTGATATCTAAGAATAGTTTTGATTTGCATCTCCCTGATTATTAGTGTTGTTGAGCATCTTTTCATGTACTTAGTGGCCAGCTGTATGTCTTCTTTGGAAAAATGTCTGTTTATATCCTCTGCCCACTTTTTTTGATTGGGTTGTTTATTTTTTTGTAGTTCAGTTGTGTGAGTTCTTTATACATCATGGAGATTAACCCTTTATTGGATATATGATTTGCAAATACTTTCTCCCAGTTGGTGGATTGTTTTTTCATTTTAATCTTGGTTTCCTTTGCCTTCCAGGAGCTCTTTAGCCTGATGAAGTCCCACTTGTTTATTTTCTCTTTTCCTTCCCTTGTCAGAGTGGACATCATACTTGTACAGATCCTTTTAAGGCTGATATCAAAGAGTGTACTGCCTATATTTTCTTCCAGGAGTTTTATGGTTTCAGGTCTTACCTACAAGTTGTTGATCTATTTGAGTCTATTTTTGTGTATGGAGAAAGACAATGATATACTTTCATTCTTTACCATATGGCTGTCCAGTTTTCACAGCAGCATTTATGGAAGAGGTTTTCCTTTCCCCAGAGTATGTTCTTGGCTCCTTTGTCGAAGATTAGTTGTCTGTGGTTTTATTTCTGGGTTTTCAATTCTGTTCCATTGATCTGTGTGCCTGTTTTTGTATCAGTACTATGCTATTTTGATTACTATAGCTTTGTAATATGTTTTGCAGTCAGGAATCGTGATGCCACCAGCTTTGTTCTTGTTTCTCAGGATTGCTTTGGCTATTCGGGGTCTTCTGTTGCCCCATATGAATTTTAGGATTCTTTGTTCTATTTCTGTGAAGAATGTCATTTGGATTCTGATTGGGATTGCATTGAATCAGTAGATTGCTTTATGTAGTATGGCCATTTTACCTATGTTTATTCTTCCAATTCATGTACATGGAATATCTTTCCATTTCTTTATGTCATCATTGATTTCTTTCAATAATGTCTTATAGTTTTCCTTGTATAGGTCTTTCATCTCCTTGGTTATATTTACTCCTAGGTATTTTACTATTTTTGTTGTGATTGTAAATGGGGTTGTTTTCTTGAGTTCTTGTTCTATTAGTTCATTATTAGAGTATAGAAATGCCACTGATTTTTGTACATTGACTTTGTATCCTGCAACTTTGCTGTAGTTGTTGATTATTTCTAACAGTTTTCCTTTGGATTTTTTAGGGTTTTCTATATATAAAATCAAGTCATCTCCAACGAGCAAGAGTTTCACTTCTTTGGTGCCTATTTAGATACCTTTTATTTCTTTTCCTGACTAATTGCTCTGGCCAAAACCTCTACTATTATGTTTTATAAGAGTGGTGAGAGTGGGCACCCTTGTCTTGTTCCTGTTCTCAGTGGAATGGCTCTCACTTTTTCCCCATTGACTATGATGTTGGCAGTTGGTTCGTCATATATGCCCTTTATTACGTTGAGGTATTTTCCTTGTACACCCATTTTATTGAGAGTTTTTATCGTGAATGGATGTTGGATCTTGTCAAATGCTTTCTCTGCATCTATGGAGATGATCATGTGGCTTTTATTCCTCCTTTTGTTAATATGGTGTATCACATTGATTGATCTGCAGATGTTGAACCATCCCTGTGTCTCTGGTATGAATCCCACTTGATCATGGTGTATGATCTTTTTAATGTAGTGCTGTATTCAGTTTGCCTGTATTTTGTTCAGGATTTTTGCACCAATGTTCATCAGTGATATTGGCCTGTAATTTTCCTTCTTTGTGTTGTCCTTATCTGGCTTTGGTATCAGGGTGATGATGGCCACGTAGAATGTGTTAGGAATATCTGTGTCCTCCTAAAGTTTTTGGAATAGTTTGAGAAGAATAGGTAATAAATTGTCTTTGAATGTTTGGCAGAATTCTCCCAAGAAACCGTCTGGTCCTGGACTTTTATTTTTGGGGAGGTTTTTGATTACTCTTTCAATCTCTTTACTTGAGATGGGTCTACTCAGATTCTCTATTTCTTCTTCATTCAGTCTTGGGAGGTTGTAAGAGTCTAATAATTTATCCATTACTTCTAGGTTGACCAGTTTATTGTCATATAGTTTTTCATAATATTCTTTTATAATCTTTTGTATTTCTTTGGCATCCATTGTAATTTCTCCTCTTTCATTTCTAATTTTATTTATTTGAGCCTTCTCTCTTTTTTTCTTAGTGAGTCTGGCTAAGGGTTTGTCAATTTTGTTTATCCTTTCAGAACAAGCTCCTTGTTTCATTGATCCTTTTTACAGTCTTTGGTTTCATTTTCATTTATTTCTGCTCTAATTTTTATTTCCCTCTTTCTGCTGAGTTTGCACTTTGTTTTTTCTTCTTTTTCTAATTCTGTTAGGTGTAGTTTAAGATTTTTTATTTGAGCTTTTTCTTGTTTGTTAAGATGGGCCTGTATCACAATGAATTTCTCTCTTAGGACCACTTTTGCTGCATCCCATAAGAGTCGGTATGGTGCGTTTTTGTTCTCGGTTGTCTCCAAATATTTTTTGATTTCTCTCTTCATTTCTTTGATGGCTCATTTGCTGTTCAGTATCATGTTGTTTAGTCTCCACATTTTTATTCCATTTCCAGTTTTTATCTTGTAGTTGATTTCTAGTTTCAGGCATTACTGTCAGAAAAGACAGTGGATATGATTTCAATCTTCTTAAATTTATTGAGGTTTGCCTTTTTTCCCAATATATGGTCTATCCTTGAGAATGTTCCATGTCGCTTGAGAAGAACGTATATTCTACTGTTTGGGGAGGAGTGCTCTATATCAATCTATGAAGTTTGCCTGATCTAATTTTTGGTTTAAGTCCACTATCTCCTTGTTGACTTTTTGTCTAGATGATCTATCCATTGATGTAAGTGGGGTGTTGAGGTCCCCTACTATTACTGTGTTGTCATTGATATCTCCTTTTAGGTTTGTTAATAGTCGCTTTATGTACTTTGGTGCTCCTGGGTTGGGTGCATATATGTTTATACATGTTGTGTCTTCTTGGTAGACTGTTCCTTTCATCATTATGTACTGCCCCTCTTTATCTCTCTTTACCTGTCTTTTTTTGATGTCTACTTTGTCTGATCTAAGTATGGCAACATCTGCTTTCTTTTGTTTGCTGTTAGCTTGGAGTATCAACTTCCATCCCTTCTCTCTGAGCCTGTGTTTGTCTTTAGAGCTGAGATGTGTTTCCTGTAGGTAGCATATTGTTGGGTCTCCTTCTTTAATCTGTCGTGCTACTCTGTGTCTTTTGATTGGAGAATTCAATCCATTTACATTTAGAGTGACTATTAATATATCACGGCTTAATACTGGCAGCTTATTGCATGTTTCCCAGGTCTTCTGCATTTCCTTTGTTTCTCCTCCTATGTATTTTGGACTACCAATTTGATTAGGTAGTTTTCTCTGTTGGTTTTCTTCATTTTCTCCTTGTTTATCATAAATGTCTCTGTTCTAATTATTAGTTTAGTGGTTACCCTTACATTCGTATAAAAAATCTCATAGTTAGGATAGTCCATTTTCTGATAGCTTCTTATTTCCTTAGACTATACTGATTCCATCCCTTTCCTCTTCCCTTTCTGGGTTATTTTTGTCCTATCTTTTTCCATCTTGTGTTGTGAGTTTTGGGTTAAAATTATGAGATCATTTTTGCTTTGGTGTTTTCCTTTTCTTTACCCTTGATGTTAGAGTTAAGTGTTTACTAACCTGATCTAATAGAGAGCTGCTGTTCTCTGATTATTCCCTACCTATTCACCTCCTTGCTCAGGGCTTTCTAGCTCCTTTCCTATTATTTTTTTTTTTTTTTTCAGGTGTGAGGGCCTTCTTGAGGATTTCTTTTAGGGAGTGTCTTGTGGCAATGAACTCCCTTGGCGTTTGCTTATCTGGAAAAGATTTTATTTCTCCACCATATCTGAAGGAGATTCTCACTGGATAGAGTATTCTTGGCTGAAAATTTTTGTCTTTAAGGATTTTGAACATATCATTCCACTCTTTCCTAGTCTATAGAGTTTCTGCTGAGAAATCTGCTGAAAGCCTGATAGGCGTTCCTTTGTCAGTTATTTTCTTCTACCTTGCTGCCCCTAGTATATTTTCTTTTGTCCTTTACTTTTGCCAGCTTCACTATTATATGCCTTGGAGTGGATCTTTTTACATTGACAAAGTTAGGAGATCTGGAGGCTTCTTTCACATGGATTTCCAGTTTCCTCCCCAGGTTTGGGAAGATCTCAGCTATTATTTCTTTCAACAAGCTTTCCGCTCCATTCTCCTTCTCTTCCACCTCTGGAATACCTATAATCCTTATGTTGCATTTCCCAATTGAGTAGATATTTCTCTGAGAGCTTCTTCATTTCTTTTTAGTCTTAGTTCTCTCTTCTCCTCCCTATGAAGCATTTCTATAGTACTATCCTCTATCTGGCTGATTCTCTCCTCTATCTTGTCAGCTCTGTTGTTCTGGGAATCCAGATTTTTCTTTATTTCATCCATTGTGGTTTTCATCTCCAACAGTTCTGATTGGTTCTTCTTTATGGTTTCAATCTCCTTTGGGAAGAAGCTCCTGCATCCATTAATTTGTCTTTCTGTGTTTTCTTGTAAGTCATTGAGTTTTTTAATGATAGCTGTTTTGAATTCTTTGTCATTTAGGTTATGGATTTCTGTTCCTTCAGGGTTGGTTTCTGGGTACTTGTCACTTTCCTTCTAGCCTGGAACTTTCATATACCTACTCATACTGCTTGATGGAGTAGATTTTTGCTTCCTCATGGTGCTATTATCTGGTTGAAGCTACCACATACCACCACAGGATGGGGATCAAGCACTGTGCATTCTGGGCCTGGCACAAGCAGGGGTCCCCCAGCTCCAGCCACTGACTGCTTTTCTCTCTGAGCAACTGATTGGTGGCAGATCTGGAGCACCAGGCATGGGGAGAAGTACTCTCCTTCCCCAGCATTTCCCCCAGTCCCTGCTTGTCTCTCTGTATGGAGCTCTGGTGATTGCAGGACTGTGCACTTTTCCTTTCCCCACTGCTGCTGCCACACTCTCTGCACCATGCTCCAGATGATCCCTGGGCTGGACTGTCTGGCAGGGATGAGGCACCTCCCTCACCTGTGCACTTTCCCAGCTGCCACTGCCATGCTCTCTGCACTGTGCTCCAGAGACTCTGGGGCTGGGGTGCTGAGTGAGGACAGGGGACCTCTCCCCACCTGCGCCCCTTCCCTGCCACCTTTACCGCACTCACCGCACAGTGCTCCAGATGATTCTGAGTACAGTTTCCGGCCCATCTCTCTCCGCAGAGCTCCTGCAGATCAGCTTTCACTTCCTCTGGAGGATCCAGCCCCACCACCACCTTCAGGCGTATGGCTGCATGGGTCTCTCAGACGTATTTTGTGATGTGCATTTGTCCTCTGTTGGTATATGAATGTCCTTTTGGTTGTATCTTAGAGGGGAGATTCCAAGGGAAGGGCTCCCTCCACCACGATGCTGACATTCCTCCCAGTTGCAACTCTTGTTTGTCTGTTGTAGTTTAGTTCATCTCTCACCACACTGTGTCAGAGTCCCTGGTTGACTAACCCCTGTCATCCCTGATTCCCTGCTCCCTAACACCTTCTAATCTAGTCATTTTTAAATAGCTAAATAACACCCCCAGTCTCTCAGCATCTTGGTGTAAATACAATAAATTTATGGCCAACGAGAGGAAAGGATATGTTAGCTAGAGGGATTTTGGGAGGGGACAAGTACAGCTGGAGCTGGTCCCTCTACTTCTGTCCTTGGACACAATGCTTAGAGCTGCTGCAGCCATCTTGCTACCAAGACAGAAAGATAAGAAAACGACATTAATTCCAGCCCTGATTTTACTGATCCATGGAACCAATGACAACAGTTCTCTCACTTCTAGACTTCTGTATTTAAATAATAACACATAAAACTATCTTTTGAAGCCATTAATATCAGCTCTTATTTTACTTGTAGCCAAATAAGGTCCTAATTGATAAAGGGACTGTGTCCAGATTTTCCACGCTTTCCTTATTTTCTTGCATTGAACTGTCAAATGTGCTATCTCAAGAAAATTAGAGTTTTAACACAAAAGATGAACCAATGGCCCTTTCCTTTCCAGATAACTTTAATAACCCTGATGCTCCTATTATTTATGTCTGTTTAATCATCACAGTCTCTTGGTCATTCACCAGACTACCTACCAGTCTTGACTGAACACTTTTATTGAGGGAGGGGAGGTGCCCTATACTTTTACATGTAAAACTTAGTAGAAACTTGTAAAGCTTCCTCAAGCATGCAGTCTTTGAATTGTAGAATTTAAATATGTTATAATGGACAACATTTTCATTGTCATCTGTTTTCAAATAGTGATAAATTTCAAAAGTAGTAAAATGTTTTCCTAACTTGCGAATCTCAAGAAAATATTTTACAGGAAGATCAATAAAGAGAACAGGAAGAAAACAGAGTTCTTCATTAGCATTTAACTTGTCAAAACATGAATATCCAATTTTTCTAATTTCTGGGTCCATAGTAGATTGGAAGTAAGCCAAGGAAAAAAATGAGAGGGTGAGGCTTGTTCTGTCTATTCTCTTTTAAAGTACTCCACAGAGGACTTGGAGAAAAGACAAACAAACCCCCCTTCAAGGACTTTTGGTCATTGCACCCCACTTTAAATAATGTTTTCAATGTAGAATGGATTACTTTTATATTATAAGGGGAGGTTTATTGTGACCAAATTGACAGAAACACATTTCAAAGCATCTAATAACAATGTTTAGCAATATAACTCCTTTTTAAACTTATATAAACACCCAATGCCTAATTAGAACATGTTTCTAATTATGGGGAAACACTTTTTTGCCTAAAGTGATTGCTTAGAAGATGTCATGATTCTGCAGATGCTCTCAATACAGATTTAGAGCCACCAGATAATGTAAACAAAGAAAAAAAATTGAACCTAAGTCAATTCAAATAACATTGAAATAATATAATAGCAAGGAAACTTTATACTTTGCCTGAAACCACTTCATTTACACGCAGAAGAAATCATTACTACCAAGGAAAAAAAATACACTTACATGAACCAGATTGTCTTCCCGGCTATAATATTAATTTTTACATCTGTTTTGTGTCGATTATTTTTCTTTTATTGAAATTACATATACTGTTAACATTAGGCCATATTTAATGGTATGCATTGCTTTGGACATCCAAGAGAGGATATTTTAAAATTTCTTTGTCTTATAAATGGTTATTAAGGAAATAATCTAAAAGTAGTATGGAGTAGACATATTAATTTCTTTTAAATTTCCTGACTGATGTATATCTGAAAACTTTCTTCTTCTCAGTCTTTCAATTTTTCAAATTATGTATATTTATTTTTCCATCTGGGATATTACCTAGAAAAATGGCTTACCTTTACTTATTACCACACCAGCTGAGTTCTTACAAAATTTCAGTTTTTCTTAGGGCAAATAGAGTGGAGAACAAGAGATGGCAGTTAATAGGTCCAACTTCACTCTCTGGCACTGAGTTGGTTGCTGGAGAACATGATCACCTCTTCTTGAGGACATTGTGGGAACACTGAGTATATTACTACTTTAGTTATTGGCAAAATAGTGAAAAACAATCCAAAGAAAACAACTGTAAATTTTAGATGGCATGCAATGGGCATCAACCTCTAAAATCCATGGCAATTATTCTTTATTATCAGGGAATGATGTCTCAGTAATTAAAAGAGAGCGAGAGAGAGAAAAGCAAGGGAGCAGTCCTTCAAAGCAAGCTACTCTTAGTGTTTGTAAAGGGTGTGTCATTGCTATGACTCACTGCTATTTGCTGTTTTACTTATTAATTATTTAAAACCTATATAGGACCAAAGTCATCCTATGAATCGTTGAACTATTAAAGATCCTTATATATATCTGTCCATCTAGGATCACTTAAAACCAATTGAAAAATGAAAAATTATGTTGAAAGAAGGTTAACTAAACTTTTTTATTCATCAGGTCCTCTCTATAACATGAAGAAAACAATAAACTCGTTAGAAAATTTTCTAAATCATGCAGTCCTTGGGAATTTTTGGTGAAAAACTTTCAGCCATATTTGATGAGACTCATCTAATTTTTGATAGGTATAAAAAATGATTTCTTATAAAATTATATATATAATTAAATATATATAAGTAAAGTGAGACTGTAACTCGAATGTTCTAGTTCTATAATTTTTAATGTGTTGCCTATTTGAATTTTGATAGTAATTAGCAAGTTTGAATGATAAAATTGAATATTTTCCATGCATTTTAATTGATACCTAGCTAAACCTACACTCTATAATGCCAGATACATACACATATATATGTGATTTTCTAATTTGTAAAAGATGTAAAATTAGGAAAGCTTGACTAACTTTCAATAGGAGATTGGTGGTACATTAATGCTAGAAAAAAATTCAACCTTAAAAAGAAAGTGTTATAGCTACTGATCTACAAGGCTGTCCATAATGCACTATCAAGTGAGTAAAGAAAGTTGCTGAATAACGAGGAGAGTATGTTCGCATACTTGTAAACAAACAAAAACCTTTCTTAGGGTATATATGTGTTAGTAGGAGGCTAAACTAAATGTGTGGAAGGATAAACACAACTATATACACACATACATCAGGATTTAATACACTGAGCATGCACTACTTTGGTAATTTTGCATTCCATTTTAAAATATATTAAAGGGAATAATCTTTAAAAAAAAAACAGGAAGAAGAAAAAAGGAAAAGAAATACTTAAATTATGGCTGGTGAGCTTTAACAGGCAGGATGGTGAATTCTACCTTTGCTTACTTTAGATATAAAAGAGAAGCATATTGCACAAATTGCTAAGATGAGAACTGTTGTTTGAGAATAAATTTAGCTATGTCAGTACAATCAGAAGCCAAAGAAATTTCACATATAAGGGACTGTTGATTATAATTCCTTACTTGAGAGCATTTCAAAAAAATGAAACAGGAAAGATATTTCAGTATGATTTCCTGATATACTAATGTTCTGTACCTGCACAATTACGCAAATGCTGATGTTTGTAGTAATGGTGTAATTTGGAGTAATTGTTATATATCAGCATTTTGCAATTATCACTACAGGTATTGAAATCTGTTAATTTCTCAGAACGCATACAGGATGCTGTTAGATTCTGATTAAATATTTAACAGTCTTCTAATTTAATGAGTCCAGAATCACTGATAGCAAACCACAACCTGTTATTTTCCACGCAAAAATAAAATAGGGTGACCTTCAGTTGGATACATGTAAAGTAACACATTGCAAATTATTGATTATTTATGAATTAGTGTCAGAATATTTTAAATGCAAAAATTAGCACAGTTTATATTTGAATTTAATATCACAGACCATCAATCCCTTCACACACGCACATACACTAAAACATACCATCCTCCCTTTCGGTAAGATGACTTCATCTACAACTTCAGAGAAAACATAGAACATTAAACAGAAACTCCCTCAGCCTTTGTCCATTAGTCTGTCTGCATCTTTCTGCATCCTCTACTTATTCTCCAGATAAAATGGGGGGCTTTTCATCTCCACTTCTAATCTTTTCCCATTTCCTTTGCTTCCTAATTATTCTAAGTTTTTCAGGAGACTTATGATTGATAACCTCTTCTCTCTCTTGTATTTCCAAACTTTCACTCTCTACAAGATCTTCCAAAACAGACTCAAACTTCATCCATCTTCAAAATATCTTTCTCTTGATATTATTCCCTCTCCAACTATGTCCTGATCGCTCTCCTTTCGTTCACCTGTAAATTTCTCAGAAGAAATGAACATTTGGCTCTCTGCATTTCCACAGTTCCTATTCACTCTCAATGCCTCTGTATATGGAAAGGCTTCTATACCTGTACATTAAATTTGCCATTAACATCACTGGGATCTGTCAAAATGACCGTTTTTCAAATCATTCCCATCAGTTTACAAACATGTTATAATATTTCCCAAGTTATGCAAAATAAACAAAAAAACACTTGCCCTTGATTCCATGTTCACTTCCCTTCACAGCAATCACCTTGAAAGCTTTCTCCATACAAGCAGTTTCCATTTCTGTCTTCTCTCTTCCTCTTCTTAACCTGTTGCAATTCTTCACCCATTTGATTTCTACCACTCCAATGGAATCTGCTCCTATCTTTTCAAGTTTCACTCATAACCTCCATCTTGTCAAATAACATGGTCAATACTGCTTCCCTCTGGGTACCAGCCGCAGCATCACTTCCCTCCTCCTAGGAACACTTTCTTCACTTGGCTTAGAGTACTCCTTCTCCCCTGGTTTTCCTCCTACCTCCTCCAGCTCTGTCTCAATCTGCTATCTGCTATCCGTCTCATCTCTTCTGCCCTTTAAATGTTGCCGTATCCTGAGTCTCATTCCTCAGTTCTCTTTTCCTGTGCACTTTCCGCCTGTGGGATCTCATCCAATGTTATGGATTTAAATATGACTCATGATTCAGACCCCTCTCTTGAGCTCCAGAGTGTTGTAACTGTCTGCCCATGCAAAATCTTCACTCAGCTACCAAGTAAACAACTGAAGCTTATCATGGCCTCAACAGAATCTTTATTCCCCATAAAATTTGTTCCACTTCCTTCTGAGTCTTCTCCATGTCAGTTTACGGCATCACCCTTCACCTAGTTACTTAGGTCAAAAACTGAGATGCCATCTATTATATTTTTCTTTTTCTGACCACCTCACACCATCCAGTTCATTTACAGTTTTCCTCATAGTAAATAATCATGCAAATATATAATTACAAACTGATATTGAATAGTTTTTTCTTTTCCACTATACCATGAATCTCATGATATTAGGTATAACGTTAATTTGTTTCTCCATTCTCTACCCAGTGCCTTAGCAGAATGTCTGACATGTGGAAAATAAAATGAATATTTACTTGGTAATTATTATAAAGTAACATATATAGAAGAGTGTGCTTTTTGTTTCATCCTTTCAAAAATAAGTAAAATTTGGTATGTGTGATTGTACCAACAGTGGGAAGACTTTTTCTTGGCAGAAATCACTTTTCACCTTATCAACAGAACAAAGTGATACACAACCTAGGATTCACACTCTATCACCTGAACTCATTGCTGCTCTCAATGAACTTTGCTCCAGCTCACAAATCTTACTGTATGTACCAGGGAGGAAAATCTAGAGGAAACACTGCCTAAGCCCAGCACCATACTGTCGGTTATTTTATTGCTGAGCATCCATGAAGTGTGGATTCTTATTTCCACGTTTGATAAGTGAGCCTGGGAGTGGAAGCATGAAGGGAATTAGTATCAGGTCAGGTGGTAGTGGTTTTCATTTGAAACCACCATGGTTTTACCAAATCTCTCCAGAACTTATAAATAACTGCAACTTTAGAAAAGATAAAAAATAAACTGATTCACAAATGCCTTAGATTAGTCTCTGGTATATTCATAATATAAAAAAATGTAAAAATATATTTATATTATGTTATTATTATACAGGAGCATGTGCCTAGATCATGGGAAGTATTGCTCCATCCCGACCAAGCAATGCCAGGTGTATCATTAGACTAAAATATGCTATGTGAGAACAAGCATTGTAAACTCCTGTACATTGGAGAAAGGCATAGTAGGTAAAAACTAGGACTTTAGAACTAAGGGAAAGACAATAGGTGAAATTGTTTAAGTAGACGATAAAATATTCAATCATCCTCATCATAGAAATAGCTTTTAACTGTTCATCCAGTTGGGAAGCAGCCTGGTAGAAAGGAAGAAATGTGGTCTTTAAAATCCATCAGACACACTTGAGCTCAGATTTTTGCTCTGCCACTTACTAGCTAAGTGATTTTTTGTAAATTACTTAATTATTCTGACCGGTTTCCTCATTTGTAAAATAGGAATGGTGATAACTATTTTTATATGCTTATCATGAAAATTAAATGTGATAATATAGCACACCTGATAGATACATAAGGATTATTTTTTTTTTTTTTAAGAATGGCAAAAACAAGCTCCTGCTAAATCTGGGAAGATTTTGGAAAAAGCAACACTATTCTAGGAAAGAAATAAGAAATGGTGCTTAGATTTTCCCATTGTTGTTTCTTTCTTTGTGTATAGAACAATGTAACTCTCCAGGATTTGAACTCTAGGATTTGAGGTCCAGAGATTAAAAAAAATAAGGATCTTTGGAAAACAGATTTTCTTCATTTATTAAAAAAAGAATTTTTTCTCCCTTAACAAGTAAACTTTTTATGGTAAGAGGTTTTTGTTATTGTTCTTTTATTTTGTGCTCTAATAAAAGTAACTATAATTATTTCATAAATGACTCAAGCATATGGAAGCCCTTACTCTGGGTAGAGGAACAGAATGCCATAAAAATTGCAAAGCTACAAGCATTCAGCGTTTATTAGGGGTGGGTTTTCTTTCCTTGTCATTCATTCTTTAGTACTGAGTTACTGTGAAATTACAATGAAATTATATCACTTTGGGTTTGAGGGCAGACGGTAGCAGAGAATGAACTCACTGTGAGAAAATTCGCTGGTAAATCAAAGCACTCTCTGTTAATTAGCTCCTGCCTACATACATAGTATGGAGAAATAATTGTATGTTTATGAAAGAATGATTAGTTAGGGACTGTGCTGAGGTAATAAGAAAAAAGCACGAAGAGAGCAATTTGAGTTAATATCTACACATCATTTTATGTAACCATATCACAGAAGGGGGTCGCAGTTAATTAGATTCCTTTAGTTAAATGGGAAATATGAAAAAGGAAAAGATACTTAGGGTCCAATACAATGTATGCCTAAGCTATATAGGGGAATAATTTTGTCTCTTTCCTGGATATATCTGTCAGGCATAAAAATAGAAACTTTGACATATACTTAAGAAATCTTTCTGCCTAAGTGTTGTTCATTTGTGACATACAAAAATTGAAACAATATTTTAACAGACTTCTTGGCTACAAAATGCAATTTTAAGAGAGTGTGTACAACATAATTCCACATTTTTGAGTAGTTTTCAGTTTAAGAATTAGACAGTACTGGGAATTCTAAATGCAGACCTAAATTATCATATTTTAGTCTACTCTTGTAGAAGTTTATAACATCTGTATAGACATATAAATATACAAGTACATTCAATGGGTTCAGGCAAATGGATGTTTTTCCTTGGATCTGACTCATCTCGTCTGTAACCTATTGACAAAGACAAAATAAACACCCTTCTGTGAATACACAAAAGCCATCCCTCCACCATTCTTGTGTGTAAAACTGTTACCAAAATATCATTCATAGGGAAAAGGCCTATGATCTCTCCATCTAGATGTCACATTCTAGAATCAGAATCTGTGGCCTCCAAAGTGGGGACGCAAGAGAAAATATTACAATCCCTCTGTTACAGTTTTATTTCTTCTTTTTTAATATCTACCATAAATTCTATTTATATAATTGCATAGATGAGGGTGTGATGAAAAGGTTTTCACTGACAAAGAGTCTTCAAAGTGTCATAATGACAGCTGTGGAGCAGTGCTGTCTGACAGATATGTAACGCAAGCACCTTATTTAAAATATGCTAGTGGACATACTTTTAAAAGATGAAATTAATTATAATAAAGTTTTATTTAACCCAATATATCCAAAATTATTAACATTCCAACACGCAATCAACATGTCAAAATTGTAACAAGATGTTTTATATTCTCTTGTTCATACTATGTCATCAAAATCCACTGTAATTTTTACAGTTACAGCGCACTTCAATTTGTTTTAACCCCATTTAAAGTGCTTAGTGACCACATGTGGCTAGTGGTTACCGTATTGGACAGAGCAGGTCTGGTGCACTCTTGGGAAAGACTCACTAGTCTGATAAATAAACGGAAAGACCACAGTTTTGGTGTTAAAATTGGGGCAGTTTAGTCCTAATTATATCTGTGAGTTATTGCTCAAAAATGGAGTACTGAACACCTGGAACCAACATGTACATTGAGTCCTTACCTAATATAAATGTCCAAAGGAACCCTAGTTTTAGTTCTAAGATAATAACGTATTGCTTGCTTCTGGCTCCTTTTATGGCAAACAAAAGATAAATTATTTGAAGATAGTAAGAAAAATTTCTCTCACACTTAAAGGTGTCCTTATATGGCAAAGTTGCATGAGACACAAAAAACAATTAAGTTCTTTCCTTGCAAGACAATAAAAAATAGGATAAGCATCACTGGAAATGGTATATGCTTAAGTCAGCATGTAGGTGTGGCAGCAGAATTTGAAGATGGCCCGCAGGGTTCCAGTCCCTGGTGTGTGTACCCACCACAGTCCTACAACTGCAAGGGCTTGGATTCTGCCAACAGCCTGAAAGAATGTGGAAGAAGACTCTAAGCTCCAGATGAGAACACAGCCCAGACAGCACCTTGATTTCAGCCTGGTGAGATCCTAAGGAGAGAATCCAGCCATGCCACGCCTGTTCTTTTAATTACAGAACTGTGTTGTTTTGTTTTTAAGTTGCAAAGTTTATGGCAATTTATTACACAGGAATAGAAAATTTATATAGCAATTGAGCAATTCCTTCACTTTACCTGACCACAAAGTTTTTCTTTTTTAAATCCTTACCATTTTAGTTATCAAATATATACTCCAGATCTACAATATTTTGAATTTCAGAATGGGTTTGGGGGGCAAATTCTGACAGTTTTAGATGCTAATTCAGTAATATCTTCACACTGGGGAAGTTTACTTTAATACGTTCACGGTAACATAATTATTCTGCCGTTTTTTCCTTATAAAATACTGAAATCATTTCACAAACTAAGCATGCTTTTAAGGATTGACTACCAAGAATAAGTTTAAGATCAAAGATATATGCTATATGTGCTAGCCCTCATCATTTTGTAGCGTATTAGTGCCAGATCCTTCAATCAATAGTATTTGGGTGCTGACTAGATGAGAAAGCATTGCCCTACGACTCTCAATAGTTTACTGATCACTTTCATCTCAGCTTTTAGTCAGGAGCCAGGTCAGATGCCATTTTTTTATATACATATATATATAACCTGTTGTTTAACCTATTTAGTTCTAAGTTCTTTGGAAAGCAAGAGGTAATTTCTCTTTACTTGGAATAACTTGTTAATTTTGCCAAAACTGCTACTTTTTCACTTCCTTTTTTCATTGCCAAAGTATCTCTATATGTACCATCTACAGAAATGTTTGCAAAGGGTTTATATTTTTAGTTGGTTGCAATTTAGAAGGCTCTTAGTTGGAAAAAAAACGTGTTAGAAGTGAAATAAGATGAAATAGAATTTAATATTTCTAATCTACTAAAATCCCAATGAAAAATCCTGAGTAATAGTGATGACTTACTCTAAATTGTACTTTATGAGAAAAAAAATGCCAGGGGTCGAATCTTGGAATAGCACATGCAAAGCAGTTTTTTTTTTTTTTTAGGAAGATTAGCCCTGAGATAACATCTGCCACCAATCTCCTCTTTTTGCTGAGGAAGTTTGGCCCTGAGCTTACATCTGTGCCCATCTTCCTCTATTTTATATGTGGGACGCCTGTGACAGCATGGCTTGATGAGCGGTGTGTAGGTCGACGCCCAGGATCCAAACCTGTGAACCCCAGGCTGCCAAAGAGGAGTATGTGAACTTAACCAATATTCTACCAGCTGGCCCCTAGAATTCTTTGATAATTTTGGTATTTTATGAGTCCTGGGAGGTATGGGAGACAAATCAACTCAAAAAGAAGAAACACACACTTTCCTTCACCCCTTCGAACTGTCTGTAATTCAAAAGTAAATTTAATCTCTAGAATGTGGTGGACTGAGGAGAGACTTATAGCAAAAAGCCTGTGTACTTTTATTTTTTGGACTGAAGGATCCTAACACAACTGCCACTCATCAAAGGTAACCATCTATAGGTGATTTTGACTATTTGATTTGGACATAAGTTATGAACTAAGTTCCTTGGGGCAAAACAAACAAAGAAAAAAGATTGTGCCATTTGTGAAAGTGGTGTCAAGAATATTACATCGTTGCTCTCATGTATCATACAAGGTCACATGCTAAAGGATAAACTGCTATGTGACCTCTTAGGTAATAACCACAACACCGTAAAGTAAAATGGGACACAGACATTAAAATGGGACGGGAATATGAAACGTTTCAAATATCTCCCCATATGAGATTTAGAGAGGTAAACCGAATTCAATTACCTATTTCACATTGTGAAGCATCTAGAATAATTGAATTGGAGCAAACAGCCAGATAAAAATGTTTGAACACATATCTAGTATTTTTCATAACTTCTGTTACAAATTCAAAAAAATGTATTGGTTTACATTTTGGATTGCTAGCTAATAGAAAGAAACGCTTTGCCAATACAGCCTTGGCTTGTTGAGATTAACAAATTTAGCTCTAATGGAGTAAGAAACTAAGATTATAAAAAGCTTTGGATATATATTTGACAAAGAAACTCAAATAGAATAGAATCCAATACTTTGTTCTATTAGAATCTATATGAAAATGGCATACACGCAAGCTCAAATAGATAACACACAAGAATAACAAAAAAAAGAAAACTTGCTAAACACATTTCTTCATAAGATTCTTGATGGAAAAGAAAGAACATCAAAGGTAAATGCTATTTTTAAGGCATTTAATTCAGATGAGGGAAGTATGGAGAAGTTCTAAAATACCAAGTATTATTTTCATTATAAGTAGCATATTCTAGGGGACTACAGGTAAAAAAAAAATTCTTTTCTAGGCTATCCAATCTTCCTGGAAGAAATTTCAGCAGCAGCCTGTAAGGTAAATGGAGTGTGGAAAACCAATTCACAAATTGCAGGCTTGGGAAAGAATAACGGTGCTTAGAAAATGAAAGTCGATCAAGATTGGAAACATTTCACCTGTTTTCATTTAAATCTTCAATCTTTTTTCCTGCTAGTTTAGGAAACAGAATACAGCATAATGGAGCAGTAGGGAGTATGAACTCTAAATATTTTGAAATAGCCACACTGACAGGCTCAATGTAATTTTCTGAGACTAAAAGAAAACTAGGCATTTGGATAATTTCCAAGTTCAAACATGGTTTATAAAACTTGAAACAATTGTTTTCTATCATGTATTTTGCCCTCTTTTTATGTCAGATTTACTTTAATCAATTAAGACAGAAGCTTAAGAAAAACTGAAATTTAAAAATGGAAAATGACCTGAACACCAGACCAGTGCCCTGTTTTCAATTAAATGTATGCCCACCCCATTTCAGAGACGTAAGCATTTACTGCAATATTAAGGACCCGAAAAAGCAGACACTTGTTACTTTCACTTTTCATCCAACCTATGTCAAATGCTCCATGGTCATACATGGTTTTCCAAAGCACCCAAGCTAATCTTTCATGTAAATTCCAACTGCCTTGGAAACAGCCTCTGACAGGTCAGTAAAATCTGGAAAGTCAACACAATTGAAGAATAGAGTCACATTGCTTTAAATTTAAATTCAAAACAGGTATTAAAGATATCCATAGTTTTCTAAAGGGAACAATTAGCTACTTACTACCAATTCTTTGAAATCATTATACTTAGAAGTGTGACAGACACAAGTTTAAATGCTTCAAACCTGAGAAATTTTCATATGTCACTTCCATAGTCAGTGAACTTTTGGATTAATGCCTGACTAATATATAAAATACTAATAGAACACAACCTCATGAGATTTTCAAAAGTGTTATTTTGACAATATCTCAATTAAAGGTGAAACTACCAGGAGTGAATGTATACTAGATAATGGCTCCCGGGTGCTCGCTCACATAATCACACAAATCTTAGGAGGTGTAATGATTCCCTTTTAAAAAATTACCATTATCACCCCCATTTCACAGATAAGAAACATGGCAGAGCCAATACTTGAACCTAGGCTTTCACCCTGAAGAACCTCTGCTCTTTACCTATAGAAAGATCTACAGGTGATTTTTCATGGGAATAATGGGCTGAACCGTACTATCCAGACTCTAGTACTGGACATGGTCACCTATTTATCACAAAGTTAATTTGCATTAAGTGTATTGGTCTGAGACTACAGGGAGTGGCCTGTGAACCCAGGCAAGTATTAGGATCAAAAATTCACACACTGCTTTTGCTTAAATGTTGGAAATATTAAATCTATAGTAAGAAACATTATGACTATGAGTTATATAATATCAATTACTAGCATGGAAAACCACAACTGATCTGTCACTACAGTTTTAACACTTTCTGCCTATGACTCCTACTGTCGGTACCAGTGGCCCTCATTATGACAGTGATTCTCAAGGAGAATAAATAAATGCCCTCTCTTCCTTCGAGAGACCGATCAGAAAGGGTAGAGGTACACATCAAATCCCCCTGGGAGAGTTTGAGTGACTTCTCTCCTCCCTCTGGGAGGTATGCTCCCCCATCCTCAATGTTTAAAATCCTTGATATAAGAGAAATAATAAATAGTAACACTTATTGAGTGATTTACCTGAGCCAGGCACAGTTCTATGGGCTCATTCAATCTTCACAACCAATATACGAACTATATTGATATTCCTATTTTATATGCAAAGAAAGTGAGGCTCAGATAATTGAAGAAACTTACCCAAGGTCACACATCTAAAAAATGGTAGAGCCTTGCTTTGAACTCAGAAAATCTGATTCCAAAGACAGCACACTTAACCACCAAACTATATTGCCTCTTGCTGGTTGGCTGGAATAATTATAAGAAAATCATGGAAACAAATGGATAACACTCTTCAAAGTGATAATACAGTGACTCAGCTGAAGTCTCAAGGAGGAAAAATTACTTCATGAATATAGGAACAATCTAAAATGGATCTTGGCTTATGAAACTTCACTTTGAGCCTTAGGCATGCCCCCTCTCTCTCTCTGCTTAACTTTTTCATAATTTTGACCTTGCTCTAAGCAATTGTACTAACTAGTCTTGATTATGCCCGAGTGCCAAAGTGCCACTGTTGTATAAATCACTTAACTGAACCATGTCCTTTCTTTTCAGAATTTAATTTCTCTATTTATTTCATTAAAAAATAACATTAATAAGACATGTCAACTACTT
Source organism: Equus asinus (assembly GCF_041296235.1). Classification (NCBI taxonomy): domain Eukaryota; kingdom Metazoa; phylum Chordata; class Mammalia; order Perissodactyla; family Equidae; genus Equus; species Equus asinus. The sequence continues at coordinate 25,935,041 of NC_091808.1, read as the reverse complement.
GATTGTTTTTAAAACATTTAAAGGCAAAATACCATATACATGAAAAAATATGACTAAATTTAATGACATAGATGAATCTCATATATGTAAAACTTAGCAAAAGAAGCCAGATGTGAAGAGTACATACGGTATGAGACAATTTACATACAATACATAAACAGACAAATTGGCCCATGGTGTTAGCTTCCAGGACAGCAGCTACCCTTGGAATGGGGCACAAAGGGGTTTCTGGTGCTGGGACTATTCTGTTTCTCAACTGGCTGATAGTTACACAAATGTTTCATTTGGAGAAATGCACTGAATTTTACATTTATGCTTGTGTACTTTTGCACTATCTATATTTCAGTACAAAAGTTTACATTAAAAGGCATCCAAAACTCTAATTTTCCTAATTGTAATTTAGTGCTATGTGCTCTCTTCCAAAAGAAACAATTAATTTGTATGATAAAGAAAGAGAACAACATTTCTATATAACATTGTAAAGTTACTGTTTTCCTAAATATGAGATGTTTTGAAAGTCAAATCTATTGAAGTGTGATTTATATATAGTGCAATTCATCCTTTTTAACATAGTGAACTATGATTTTTAACAAGCACATACATTCCTGCAACTATCACCACTATCAAGACATGAAACAGTTCCAGTACCCCCAAATTTCCTCATTCCCTTTTGTAGTCACCTCATCTCCCACCCACAGCCCCTGGCAACACTGACTGATTTTCCGTCCCTGTAGTATTGCTTTATCCAGAATGCCATAAATGGAATCATACCGTTTGTATTCTTTTAAGTCTAGCCTCTTTCATTTGGCACAATGCATCTGAGGTCCACCCACGTTTTGTGTATATCAGCAATTTCTATTTCTATTCCTTTCGAATAGAAATAGCAATTTCTATTCCTTTCTATTGCTGAGTAGTATGTATGTATGGATACACCACAATTGAAGAACATTTGAGTAGTTCCCAGTTTTTGGTGATTTTGAGTAAAGTCATTACACACATTCATGTATAGGTTTTTGTATGAACATGAGTGATGTGTTTTATTTTTTTAAAGCCAACTTGTACATTTACCTACACAAAATATATTTTACATTAGCTTTAGCCTATGGTACTTCTGATGCTGAGAGAATATTCCAACCAGTTCAAAATAATGTAAAATCAGAAACTGAATCTAATCAAATAACAAATATCTCACAAAAATAGATCAACTTTGGCAAATTCCTCTCTTAAAAATATTTCTTTTTGCAATCATCTACAGAATTAAGAAGAAAAATATTCTATTAAAGTTCTAGATTAATAATTCAAAATCCTGTTTAAGCTGTACAAAATTAAAAATCAATGACATTACTAATTGGATTCTAAAATCATAATAAATGAAGAAGAGGTAAGAAATGTGGCTTGAAAAATCAAATGTTATATGCCTCTTTCATAACTCCCTAATTTAACATATTATAAATTTCATCCAACTGGTTAGTACTTTTTATCCATGATAATTGGGAAAGGATTTGAGTGACAAAATGGAAACATGGTAGATGTTACCTAGCATGTTGTGGTAAAGTGGAATGGCCCGTCCAAGGGTAGTAAATGCAGTCATGACTAGTGGGACCGCTACACCTGCAGGCAATTACAGAACAGAAAATATCATTCTCCATTCACAGTGACATGCATACACATGCACCAGTGCTCACACATGGAGCCTCGGAGGAAGAGCATGAGAAGCAAGCACACCAAGTACCTATCCATCAGGCCGATGCAGTCTTCAATACTTGAGCCTATGCACCTGCAGAAGGTCCAAATTTTAAAAATACAAGGAAAGAAAATTAGTCATTTCTTAAAAGACAGTAAGATAAACACTACTTGCATCAAATTCTTAATTATAGTTATTAGACAATTGTGGAACACCATGAATTTAAAGCCAGTGAGATTATTGCTTGATGGATATGCAGAAATGAATTGCAAATACCACCCAAGTGTGTTGCAAAGAAATATGTTCACAGAGAAGGAAATTTTATTCTGTTTCTGTGGATAACTTCCAAACACATATAGCTCATCCCTAATGTTTTCAATTCATTTACATCATTCATGACTACATGTCTTGATGAATAACGATATTTCAACGGCGATGATTGCTTTCATGCATATGGTTTCTTCTAAAAGGCCTTAAGTTTAAGTAAAAGACAAAATCAATAAGAAAGGAAACATAAACTATTCAATATAATATAAGAACCTGATGCTTAATACTCATTAAAGATGGATTTTGACAGAAAATGAGTTAACATGCTTTAATACTATTCTCATGGATACTTTACATAATCACATTATTCCATTCCTTGGTCGTGACTGTCTTTAAAATATACTTATCCTTAAACATGAATTCATTTAAAAAGCAAATTAACTGGTTTTACCATATTGCAGTTTATCTTGACACTCTCTTTTAAAAGGGCAGTGCCATAATAGGCAAACAAAAACAAGATTTTCAACTGCCATAATATTTAACTCAATAGCAAATAAATAAATACTCTCCAAGGAAATGAATAAATTGAGACCCAGATAACTGAAGAACTCACTGAGATTAACATTTAAGTGAAATTATGTAAGAATACAGAGTTCTGTTGTATAGTCCCTAGAATTTTGTTTTGAAGCATTATAGATAAATTATTTCTTCCATCTTCCAATGTACTTGAATTGTATTTCTTTCCCTTTTCTCCCATCAGAGACTTATAGCTCTAGTGGATTAATAACTTCCTTCTACAGCTATGGTTTATAGAACTGTCTAAATCTGCTGGTAATAAATTTTTTTTCCAAACTCTAATTTCTAAAACTAAAAAAGAAGCTGAAGTTAAAATCACTATATAATGAAGTAATAAAGCACTCATGAATAAGGCTAGATTGTCTATTATACTTTTAGATAACTCTCAACACTGGTAACTTAACATGACTATGCATATAATAGTCACTATTTCCCTGCTTCTTCAATATCAGTGATAACATTTATGCTAGGTGGAAAATTGTTTTTGCTTTGAGGGTTGGTTTTGAGCAGCTGAGAAAAATTTGAACATACAGAAATATAGAAAATACACCATGAAAAAAGTCTTTAAAGAAAGCAAATAAAAAACATAGAGCATGTAGCATTGAATTGGTACCATAATCCATAATCAAAAGCATTTCTAAAAATAAAAAATTAACTACTAAAAAAGTTTCCAAAATATCTTACATAGTTTTCTTTTTATTCTATTCTGAAGAATTTTTTTTTAGGTTCCTATTATATCTTCTCAAAATGCTTTTTTTTACACAGTATTGCCATTTTGTAAAGTTAATAGTCTACTTCTCATTTCCAAGTGAGAATCTGAAAGCTGTGGTTCATTTGTAATCTGTATCTTTATAATAACTTTTTAAAGTTAAAAATATTTGAAAACAAAATTCAACTTGAGGGGAAAGTGTGACTAACGAAAGATCTTCATTCATCCATTAAAAAAAATGTGCTCATGCCTCCTAAGTGTTCCTGCTCTTCTAGGAGCTGGAGAGGAAAAAAAAGATGCGGTAGACAGTTGTCCTATTCTTAATGAGCTCACAATTTAAAGAGGGAGATGGATGCATAAACAGAAGGAGATGGATATATGTGATAAATATAATAAGAGACATGAAGACTGGTTTAGGGGAGTGTAGAGGATGGATGCCCATGCCATAGGTGATGGTAGCCCTCACGGAGAAGTTAGGAGCTGAAATCCAGGGTGCAGAGAGCTGGGGTTGGAGTGGCAGTGATTTCTAAGGGGAAAGAAGCAGCAGGAACAAAAGCATAGATCTGAGGAAATGTAGAATGTATATGAACGGCTACAAATAATTCTGGATAGTCAGAGAGAAACGTATGAGGCAACAGAGAGAGGGAAAAGAAGAAATCAGATCATGAGATGGGAGCCAGTTTGTGAAGACTATTTTCTTCAGAATAAACTTAATGGAAAACCACTGCAGGATTTTAAAGTGGTAGTGAAATTGCTAGATGTATTTTATATGGATCTCTTTGCCCAGTGAAGACTAGTCAGCTGGGAACCAGGTAGAGTCCTTTGGCACAGAGATTACTTTAGTCTATGTAAAGAAATGATGAAGGAAAACACTAGAGGAATGGTAACTAGGATATAGGCAAAGGGACAGATTCAAGAAATACCTTGAAAAGTACAGAAAAAAAAGAGAAGTTGATGACTGATTGATGACGGAAGTGGAAAGATCAGAGGAGTTAAAGATGACTCATATTTCTAACTTTGAGAATAGTGGTACCATCAGTGAGAAAATGCAAGAGGAGGAATCTTTCCTTGTGGGTGTCTGTGTTGGGGGAGGAGGAGTTGATAATTTCAGATTTACGTTTCTAGAGTTGAGAGTGGTGGTCCTATATCTAGGTAGAAATGTTCCTCAGCAGCTGGAAAGATGGGTCTGTGGCTGAGGGGAAAGAAAGCACAAGTAAAATGATCAGTTTTGAAACAGCATGCAGGAGAAAGCTGAAATCACCTAAGTGGATAAGATGGCTGTAGAAGGATCTATAAGGTGAGAAAAGCAGAGATGGACTGAAACCCAAGGAACTCCAATCACTAACCAGTAGGTGACATAAGATGACCTCATGTGCCAGAGGCACAGGAAAATATAATTGACTAAAATCAATTAATTGCAGCGTCATGGAAACCAAATTAGGAGAGAACTTCAGGAAACGAGGTGATCATCAGTGTCAAATGCAAAGAGAAGTCTAATAAAATAGCAACTACTGAGAGTATTTTAGTTGTCATTGTCAAAGTCACTAGAATTTAGGTTGCTGTGAGTTAAGAAGCAAATTGGAGACAAGAGAATAGAGGCAAAGAGAAAGGAAGAGTGTACTGAGGGGGCAGGATGTGGGGTCAAAAAAGTTTGTTGAGGGGATTGTGCAGGATATTTGAGATTTAAACATATTTATAAGCTAAAGATGAAAGAAAAAATGGAAGACAAAGAAGAATGTGAGTATGACTGAAGTGGTACCATCCTTTCTAAAGGCAAGTCACAGTATTTAAAGATGTATATTCTGTTTCAACTCTGTAATTTCTCTATATAAGCAAATAATTACCACATGCAATTTATATTGATTCAGCAAGATCACAGAATAATGGAAACATTGAACTTTTTAAACAGTCAAAATCCCAAATAAGAGACTGAATAAGGATATCGAATAATACAACTCTCTATAAAATTAGTGTTCCAAAGTAGCAATTTTACAGAAAAATCAGAAAGAGAACTGCAACATGTCAATATATTATATTGCAAAAATATCTGAAATTCTGAATATAGAGCTGTGTTCAGCATTTGCCAGTACTTACTGATGTATAAGCACTTTGATGTACCCATTTAACTAACATGGTGGAGATATTTTGATAAAACCTCCTCCAAATTTTGAAATGAAAATGGGAGAATATTTAAAATTTTCAATGAAAACAGTATAGACAATAATTTCACAAGCAGCTCTTTTTTCCCTCGCTCCATCAGTGGAAATTATTTCACTATATAAATCTAAAAATATAAAAAGGATTGATTTAAAGAGATTAAGGTATATAGGAAATTTAATAAAATGAAATCGTGATTCTAATACTAGCAAAAACATTTAATTAAATTTTTAAAATATGCTTTATGAAAAATAAATATCCAAGTCCATGTCTAAAAACCAAAGATAAACTGGCGTTTATCTGGACTCAAAGTGATGTTAATGAGGAAACTCTGATCTCTGCCCTTATGGCCACTTAATGACATACTAAATTTAGCTTATAAGTTCTCTTTTAAAATTTCTATTTTGCTAATTTCAAATATTAAAGCCATTCCTAAGTTTTCAATTCTTGCTCATCATTTCAAAATATGGAGAAGGATCTCTAATGGAAGGATGTAAATTGTGAGAATAAAAATTCGCTGGACTGTGAAGTCCTAGCAGTCGAGAACTGTGCCTGCATATTTCTGAACTCAGCTATCACTAAATCTGATGCACAGTAGGCGTTCAGTATAACAAAGCTGAAGAATGAACGAAATGAGAAAAGGCTGCTAAAATAAAAATCCTCTAGTCAAGGCAAAAAGAGACACTGACATTTTTTTTTTCTCTAGGAATATTAACCAGAATCTCCTGATGGGTGCAAAATGGATAACCTATTTTAAAAGTATCTAAAGAACTTATTACAGCCAATAGATTTAATGTGCTTTTAGAGTAGCAAAAGTGCTTTTAAGGTATTACACAGATAATTTTATTTTCAGAAAATCATTAAACAGTATTTGAAGTAAGAACTTTCCTTCTAAAAAATGTGATTTGAAAGACTTTCCATTAACTTGGTTCTTCAATTATCTAGCTGACATAATATTGGCATATAAAAGAAAAGTTGTTTTCTGAAGTGAAGCTGGTCTGGTGAGCTCACACTTACTGATAGGGTCGCTATTACACGCTTTTAGGAATAAAAATAGTCTCTCGTCCCATCATCCCCGTTGCCCCTGTGATCTCTCCAGACAAGGATTCTACCTCTACATACTCAACTGGAAAAGAAGGGACTAAGCACAGAGCACTGCATTGCTTCAGTAAAGGATCTCAACGCACAGGGCCGCACAGCAGTGCAGTACAGAGCGGGGTTTAGTACCCCTTCTGGGGCTAGGACCACAGAACTCTCATAAAGCGAATGAACGCGGATGATACGGAGGCTATTAAAAAAAGGGAGGTGGGAAGCTAAATGAAGACAAGAACAGAAATCCTTCAGGACTAAGTCAGTCATTACAAAATCCCCTTCCCCTGGAAGACGCCAGGGAGTACAACATTCAAAGTCTGTCTCGCCACTATTCTGCAGCAGTGAATTTAAGACGTCTTCCTCTTAACTTGGAGTTCCCAAGCACTCTGGTCAGATTCGTTCCCTATTGCTCTTTCATCCTCCCTTTTGGTTGACATCCAATTTTTGTTGCTGTGGTAAATTAATCTCTTCATTGTCCCCACTTCTATTTCTCCCCACTCTATATCTTTTCTGTTATTGTATAATCACGATTATAAACGGCTGAGAGGAAGACACACCAGCCACACATCCCAACTATGGCTCTGTGATCTCACTTTCATTTCCCTAATGGCTTCTTTGTAATTAGATTTGCAAAAACAGCAAAAGGTCTCATTTTGAATGGCAACAGCTGTTGACATCAACATTATATTGAATAATTTACTGGTTTAATTTTAGCTTCAGAACAATAAAATCCTCTTGTGGATGATTATTTTAGCAGGCAAAGTTTCCTCTTTCTGTTGCTGACTCTTCTGCTCCAGCGGTACCAGTTGTTTCTATATAACACACTCTTAACCCAAGTATACCAAACCCTCACAAGGGGAGCAGTTTATTCCTTCTAGTTTCCTTGAAGCAAAGTGTTTAAGTGACTCTTTCAGCATCCTAAGTCTGTGTGCTTATGTGTAAACCAGTGAGTTAGCCTTAGCTCTTCCAAGCTGAATTTGAATTTGAGTGGCAGAATATTACTTTACCTTTGGAGGATCTGCCACTTCATAGAGTGACTTAAGCTGATTTCTTGACCTGCAGGAAATTGTAGCAGCATCTGCAAATTGATGTCCTCTTGGAAGAAAATGATGTTGCTCGCTTAACTTCTTCAATATTCCCTAACAGCAAGTCCTTAATGTGGCAGAAAATCTCTTTATGGAATCTCACACTTTCCCGGCAGATTTAAAGGACCCGAGATGATTCTCAACAAGTGTATGTGTTTGTACATATTTGTGCACATGCGTGTGGGCACTCACAATGGAGAAGAGGTTTTATGGAGAGAAAGAAGATAGAGTATGTGAAACTGCTCCCAATTCTAAAATTATTTACCTTGTGAAGGAAAGAAAAAATATCCTTGCTAAAATAGATATGCTGTCTTTTAAAGAAACAGTTGTTGGGATTTGTTAGATGAATGACAATATTCCTTTTATAGTTCAGTGCTTTTCTTCTTTCTGTAATCTCTCTTTGTTATTCAAACGCTATCAATATCAAAGGTAATCTAATTATTATTCATTTTACAATGCATCCTTTCGAAAAATAGAAAAATGTGAACCCATCTTTGAATTGTCCTAAATTGGTGAAAGAAATTCAGGGTTATAGGTTAACCTGTAATAAAATTACTTTCACAGAATGTACTTGTAATTTTATTGAGATATATATATATATATATATCACTAGGTTCCCTTTTTTATTGCCATTGATATTTTTGCTTATATTTTGTGGGAGAAGTAATCCAGGGCAGTATTTATCAAAGAGAGAATAGCCTCACTTCAAGCTGGTTGTAACAACAAAGAAACAGAAATAGAAAACCTCTGTTAAAGCTTTATTAAGGACAAATCTCAAAAGTATGATTACTGTCTTGTCATTTCTGATATCTTCAATCTCCAGTAAAATCTGGAAGAATTTCTACACTCCTTACAAAGCAGACCTGACAACAGCTTCACGAAGGTGTCAATAGAACAGCTATAGGTAAACGTTAAACCGAAATATTTCAGAGGGCATAGATTTGATTCCATAAAGCATTCTTTGAGAAAGGATTTCTCTTAAAATCAACATGTCAATATAAAGATGAATGGAGTTTTGTATAAGAATATTATACATTTGGTAGATTGTGTCAGGGATGAAGATGCACATGTGAACATTTTGACTGAGACTCCCTACAAGATGGAATCCTTGGCCAGCAAGGATGCTTACCCTTGGGTGCAGTTTGGATGGCATGGGTGGCACTCCCGATCCTGATCAGCATACTTGAAGATGAAACTGTTTGCACCCTGCAGGCCATCTGGACATTTTTCCACACAGTTCGGGCCATCCTTAAAATGGGAGCACTTGGTACAGTTGTCAGGTCCCTGAAGTGTGAAAAACAAAACAAAATGGAGAAAGAAAAATGGGTACCATTTGCTCTGGAATGTACTCATGTGGCTTGGTTACTGAGACTTGAGTGGGTGGCCAATCTTCCTCTAGGGGACTGGGAAATGTTTTCAGAAGTACAAATGGGATGTCATTATTGTAGTTTTGCCATCAGCAAAATTGTCCAATGACTTTGACTGAAGGACATCAATATTTTCTTTCTGTCATTTATTCCTGGTGAAATTGCAGTGCAGCAATATTTGGTAACAACCCATTTTCCCTAGGGGTATTTCAAGCATGATCACTGGGAATATGTGAATATTCTTAACAAAGAGTTAATAAAGAGAAGGAAACGTTAGGAATTAGGTAATACTGAATTTCATAGAAAAGTGAGATGTAAACTTTCCTTTGATTGTACAATGACTATTTGAACAACAAACTTAAAAATTTACTATAGTTGAATTATTAGGAATTAGGCAGTTTAGGCAAATAAAAGTTCGTTTCTAGGTTACTGTTCATCTCAAATCGGCATGTGATAATGCTAAAAATCTTATTATGTCTATTTATAAGGATTTTAGTAAATCACAGTACAGTACTGAGAGCCATATAAAGGCACATTCTGATGAGTAAATATCAAAAACTCCATAATAATAGATACATACAAAAGAAAATTGTATAGAGAAACTCATCCAAGAATTAAAGTGATGTAAATATGAACATGACAAATTTAAATAGAGCTGGCTCACTTCATGTATTTATGTTTACAATATACAGTAATTTTCTAATATTTAGAATAACGAGGAATAATAATATGCAAATACATGTTAAATATCATAACAAAAGTAAAATTTTAAAACTCATATTAAAGATCTAAGAATTTTACAAAAAAAACTAATTTGAATTTGGTCCTGGGCATAGTAAGCATGCAAGAAATGATAAGTAGTGTACCCTCAGATCAAAGAAAATTGAGAACATTTTGATAAAAATTGCTATTTTCTTAAAAGATGTCGACATTTTCACACATTCAGTTGTTTTGAATAATATATTACCTACTCAAAATTTACTTTTAGTTCTCCTTTTTTTTTTCTTATTGGATGAGGAAGACTGGCCCTGAGCTAACATCCACACTAAGCCTCCTCCATTTTTTTTATATGCGGGATGCTGCCACAGCATGGCTCCATGAGAAGTGTGCATGTCCATGCCTGGGATCCCAATGTGCGAACCCTGGACCACTAAAGCAGAGTGCACGAACTGAATTAACCACTACACCACTTGGCTGGCTCCTTAGCTCTCCGTTTTGAACATCATATTGTCTCAGGATTCCTATCCTCTTTGACCACTCCTTCCTGGAACTTCTGCCCCTGACCCAGTTCTCCCCCAAATCTGTCTATGTCACATGGTTCAAGAATTACACAACACAGAGCTGGCCTGGTGGCATAGTGGTTAAGTTTGCACACTCCACTTTGGTGGTCCAGGGTCCACCAGTTCAAATCCCAGGCACGGACCTATGCAACCTCTCATCAAGCCATGCTGTGGTGGCTTCCCACATATAAAATAGCTCAGGGACAATCTTCCTCACACACACAAAAAAACAATGACAGCAGTTCACATTGAACACAATTTAGATAAATAAGATACAGTAATTATAGAAGGAGATTATTAGTTTTATCAGGTTTGTAATTATAAATAATGTGAATCTGGGAACCAAGAGTGAGCCAACATTATACAGAGCTATATATTAGGCAGGAAGTGGGGAGTCAGTTCATTCATGGGAATGTATTGCACCCCTCTACAAGTCTTAGTCCAAAAGCAGCCAGACATGGCAAGTTGGTGATATAAGGCATCAGGAAATCAAGACATATTATATTTAAAATTTAAAGATAGAGGTGACCAGCCCAGTGGCGTACTGGTTGAGTTTGCACACTCCACTTTGTCAGCCCAGGGTTCGCAGGTTCAGATCCCAGGCACAGACCTAGGTAGCACTTATCAAGTCACACTGTGGCAGGTGTCCCTCATATAAAACAGAGGAAGATGGGCACAGACATTAGCTCAGGGCCAATCCTCCTCAGCAAAAAAAAGAAAAAAGAAAAAAATTAAAGATAGAGTCTGCTATTGAATAATAGAGGTGTAAAGAAGAAAAAATAATCATAAAGTTCCTGGAAATCCTGAGACTGGTGATGTTCAGTCAAATAACTACCTATTTCACTATTTTGATGTGAAACTTAGAGCTAAAAAAAAAAAACAAGAAAAATTATCCTATAAAACCTAATCCCTATTCAATCTGAAGAGGTTGCTATTGGCAACTTCTCATTTCCACCAAAAAAGAATACATCACATGCTTCCAATTGTAACACCTGCTCATGGGTACTTAGGCACGTAATGCTATCTATTATACCAAATAATTTTGTGTGCAAGGATGTTCAGTGACATGGCTTATTGTACAAGACAAGAGACATACTGATGTCTCCTTACAGGACACAAGCATAAAACTTAACCATGAGTAAATTAGGCAATTATAGTTGGAATTAGGAATTATTTTTCTGTAAAATTCTTTTAATGTAAAACAATATCCAGGTAAAATCGGAAGATGTAAAAAATCATGAAATTAAAATTAAATTCATATTCAATCTCTAAGTATACTTTAGCGAGTAATTACTTTTTTTCTGCTTGTTTTTAAGCATCTCTTAACATTTTGATTGTGTTATCATGATACAAAGCCTGACGTCTTAAGCTGACATAACTAAAAAATGTGCCAACAAATCTCAAAAATGAGAAATGTATTAATTCTCCTTCTCATGTCCATAATAAAGAGATTTAAAGAAATTTATGTGTGCCCAGTGCTTATTCCTCTATCATTATATTCTCAAAGCTTTCCAGAACCTAGGTGCAGTGAGTGAAATGATAAACGCAAACGGTAGAAAACAGAGGTAAAGGCAAAATTTGTATCTCTGATTTTAAGCTACCCTTGGACTCAGTAATCTAGACAGAAAACTAAAGAATAGGATAAATCTGACAGAAATATTACAATTTTTCTCAGTGACAATGATATTTTTCTCTGGTAGCTGCTGTAAGAGACAAAGCCACTATTCACTAGGGTCCAATTCTCCTCCACTTCCAGCCACATAGGAGATCGAACTTCCTCTCCCACCAGAGCTGAGCTACGTCTTGCAATGATTGGACAAGGAAGTTAAGTAGAAGCAATGCATGAGACTGTCAGTGCCAGTGCTAGACTCTCTAGCCTTCTCTTTCCCTGCTGCCACGACACAGGGACCCCGTGGAGATGTGGAGGCGCCAGAAAACCGCAGCATCTTGGAATGCTGGACCATCACAGGCAGGAGGGCTGCCTCGGAACGTTTGCCAGAATTGCAGTTCACTTTACATGAAAAAGATTTAAACACTTTTCTGTAAGCTACTGCAATATGGGGTTATTTGTTATGGAAGCACAAAATTTATAAGCCTGACTTTAACAGCTACTTTAACTTTTATAAAAACATGTTTTAAAAATAATTTCCCTTCTCCTATCTTTTCTCTTCTCATGCTTTCTCTGTCTTATATTTTGATCTCCTACAACTTTGTCTGATTTCTCTTACTTTCCTTTCTCTCACATTCCCTCTTAATAGGTCTGTCCAGGGTTAGTAAAAGTGAGGCAAAAAGGATAAAATTGTACAAAAAAACAAAACAAAGAAGAGCAAGTGCACAAAAGAGAAGGATATAAAAAGAGAAGCTTGCTTTATTTCATATCTATTCCTCTCAAGGTTATCCTGGATTTCTGTCACAATTAAATAGGATAATACCATCTCATTTTACATATCGATAGCACATTCCCAGAAAGCATTTTGTCCTTATTACATTACAGGCATTGCTGCCTGGAAAAGAAAAAAAGAAAAAAAACACGAACTGAAAAGAATGTGAAATTTGGAGTCAGAACTTCTACAGTTGAGTCTTAGCTCCACATCTTACTGACATGCTGACTCCTTGTGGAGCAACTTTCTAATCACTATAATGGGCTCAATTCCTTGATATTTTAAACAGAGAGAGTGATTATATGCTTCACATATAACAGTGTTTGGTAAATATAAATATTTATCAACTATTATCATTAGTAAAACATTGAAAGGTCAGGAAAATGATATTTCAACAGAATAAATCATAAGACCAAGTACGGGAATTCCAGTTAGCTTTGTGACTTGTTCCTTTCTCTCATCACAGTGTTAGGCTCATAAAGAAGTTTCCAGAACCTCTTGGATATCCTAAGTGATATATGCCAGTTACGTGGCAGACAACAACATCTTTGTCTCTAGTTGTGATAATCAACATGTGGACCCAGAAACAGGCTAAAACCTAACATAAATTGTAAAGGCTGAAAACAACTAACCCGTAGGAAGAGCAAAGTTTGGGCTATTGATGGATCTCAGTTCTGCCAGGTTTTCAGACACCATAACCTAGAAGACACCGTACCGTGTTCTTACTTGCTTAGCATTTCAAGGCTTACTGATCAAGCAATCAAGTGCCCAAGTAGGTTTTCTTGATTCCATCCTCTATCTTCCACAGCTGCCTGATTCATCTTGACCGAACTTTCTCTATTTTTGACTTACTGCCATCTCTAACCTCTAGACATATTAATTCACAATTTTTAGCCCTGAGTAGTGATTTTAAATATATTGCGCAACAATACTGTCATTATAGAATTACAATGTGTTTATTGAAAACCTATTTTTTACTCTTCTCTAGTTATTGACTAATTTGGAAAATTACCAGAACATTAACTTTTAAGAGTTTTTCCTGTATATTTTCATAAACCATCTCAATTCTTTTGAGGAATAAATAAATTGTAAAAAATACAAATTAAAAGAAATTACTTAACTTGTTCTTTACTATCATAATTTTGTACCATAGAGGCAGCACAAGGAACAGAAAAAGCACAGGGCTGGTCTTACAATCAGCCTTGCACAGAGATCACCAAATTCTTGATTATTGTAAGTGTACATTTTCAAAGTCTCAGTCTGTCTGAAAGAGGATTTTTTTTTTCATTCTTTGACTTGTGGTACCTAAATATGTTAGTTTTTAAAGAAGTTATATAAATAGCTCAACTTGTTTTAAAAACTCTGTGGAATTTTGGAATTCCACATTGTATTTATGGAGTGTTACATCCCTGTGTTTCAGGACATTCTTTACAGATCCACACTTCTCATGCTGTGGATTAATTGTGTTTTCCATGACTATCCTTAGTGGAGAAAGAAAATAGCTACCTATGCCCTTTGTATACTTACTTGGAGATATTTCATATTAACTTGTCTTTTAGACTTTGGTTCTTCAGGCCAAAATCACACCACTTCTTTTTCTCAGAGGTCTGATTTTCCAAGCTTAATCATCCTTGTGGTGTCCTCTGAACTGTCCAGGTTTTCCACATCCTTCTTTAGATGAAGTTCCAGAACGGCTCATTGGGGCCTAATGGAAGTTTGGAGGGCTCAGTGATATTTTTTTCTTAGCTAATTAAGTGCTGATAAGCACTCTGGTAGAAAAATTAGTACTACTTAAATCCATTTAAATTTTTTTGGAGCAATGCTGAGCTCTTGGCTACACTGAAATGTTAGTCCCCCAAATTATCTACTGAGAGATGACTCAAGACACAAGTAAACTGGAAATTTGTCTAAAGAAGGATGAATATGACACTTTGGAATGACAAACTCACACTGGCCTCATTATCAAGAAAAAGCCTGAAGGATGGGAACCAAAGGGAGGCCTGAAAAACAATTATCATTTTCTCTGTAAGGCTAACTTCAAACTATGCGAAAGTCAAATTCTCCCATAGCCCCTCCTTCAATTCTCATAGCTCAGTTCTTCTCTTTATCATAGTATTGATCACACATGTTAGGTTTTAGGCACACTTGCCTTCCTCCTTTTGTCAACCGTCCTTCACAATGCCATACTAGTTAAATGATTAAACACATATGTGAACATGTTATAGTTTACCTTAACCACAACACGAACTTTTACATTTGCAAATCTTTGTATGTTTCCTCTTTGCAGATTTTTCTTCAAAAAATAGCTCAAACATCACTTCTACATGGACTTCTGTGATGCCCCAATTTCCATCCCAAAGACAGATTTAATTTCTCCCTCACTTGTGTTCCTATAACAATTTATACATATTTATATTTTATCAATTATTTTGCTTCAATTTATTACTCATGTATCTCCCTTTTCTTTTCAACACTGGACAACCTTTGTGCAAAATTCAGTAACTCCTTTTTAAATACATTATCTAGGACATAAATATTTGAGAAATTGAAGTTTTAAATACTTTTCTCTACTACTAAACTGTAAGCCTCTTGAGGGCAGAATATCAAACATAATTCCTCACGGCATGCTATAAATACCTATTGAATGGATGCATAAACAACAAAACAACAATATAGCAAAATAAGCCAACACAACCACAGATGTCTTTAGGCTTACCGGTCCATGGCATGTGAGGATGCCATCTTCCATCTTCTCACACTGGGGGTCACACTCCACACAGATGGAGCCATTCTCAAACTCCCGAAATTCACTGTGAAAACATCAGCTGTATGAGGCAATGTAAGCAAACAAGCTGTCAACTTAACAAATGAAGTAACATCTGCTAAAAGTCCTATTGGCAGAGTAAATTCTCGAGTTTGTTTCTCTATGTGCTGGGAGCTTCAGAATCATTTCCCTGTACATTAAGGAATAAGTTCTCCATTAGGAGAAAAGATAAACTGCAGCCAGATGGCTCTCCTTGCCCTCCACTGGGTTCAATGATAGACTCATTCAGGAAACCTCTCTCTTGTGCGAGATAGTCTAACAGTCTCAAAAAAAAAAAGTATAACTCTTCTGATGACACAGCAGAACCATTTTTACCTTTTAAAGTATGGTTGTACCTGTTTGTCTCTATATAAAATTATATTCTTGGCTGAAGCTTTACTTTTTTAACTCTGAAAGAATTATTGTAGTTTTCTTGCTGCTAAGTTACATGAACGCTCCCCATCCTTGTCCTTCAAATCCCAAGACTCTTCAATTTATTTTTGGTGAAACTTCAAAAACTGCTTTGATTTCTTTTCTTCTTTTAAAATATCTGCCTTGGAGAATTAGAGGAAATATCTTTTTATGGAAGATTTTATTTTTGTAGATTATTGATCTAATATCACAACATCTTTTCAGTTTAAATTCTTTTTGAGGTAATTCTATGTGCTATAAAATAAAAAATAGTTTAAGGGTAACATTATAAAACTTTTTAATTAAAATCTCCCCGGATGATGGTCATCCCTTCCTACAATCTTACATGTTGTGGCTATTTGAATATGAAATGTTATCAATATATAAGTTTTCCAATCGGTATCTACTCTAAAATTTTAATTTCAATAACTGGGTATCAGTTATGTACAATATATTTAAACCACAAGAGGATGAGGCACTGGGTAAAGGCAATTAAGAATGTCAGTTATGAGTCATTAACAAAATTGACTAAATATTTATATCTCCTTTGTTATTTTGTGCCTTTGTATCATGAGCTACCATTCCAAACTAATAGTATTGCAAATATGGCAATTATGGATTAATTAGGTGATAAATTCAGATTTATTTTTCCTTAGAGTGAAGTATTTACTTTTTGGCATAGTGAACTATCCATTCTGGTTACTGTAAAACCTTAATAAATGAAAGAAGTCTGAATGGTAGGCTATATTTTCTCTTGGTTGGTTAAGACTACATCCACTCCAAGGCAAAATAATTAAGTTTGGTTTTTCAAAATGAATAGCATAAATCGATGGTTTAGTTATGTATGGATACATATAGCTACTTACAGGGATTTTTCATTTTTAACTGGGATGTTGGTTTTCTATGGATTAAACTTTCTATGAATTTTCTTGATTTTAAAATCTCAATTATGTAAAACTACATTTTCTTTTTCATGTTTCACCAACATGAGTGATATAAAGCACTCAACAGAAGAACTCTTCAGAATATAAAGGTCAAAATGATCTGGTATTAGCGAGGGGGTGGGGAGCAGTAGCTAAATTGTAAAGAGAATCAAAAGCATTATCTGTATAATGAAATTATATGACAGTTACAGCAAAGCCTGCAATCATCAGCAAATCACTGGTGCTCGAAACGCTCTTTGGTTGACTAAAGGTTTATGGTGCTAAATGAAGGTTATAATTTTTGTGCTGCTAAAACATAGGTCATGCTATTCCCTCTCTTCTCCACAACCCCCTTCCTCACACACAGAGTTGAGGAGTAAAATGAATATGTGATAGAAAATCATGGAGCCAACCTAGTTGCCTTTTCTTCCATACACTTCCATTTGTACGGTTTCTGCCGCTCTTCCTTTCTGGTGTCGAAACAGATCCTCCTTCCAGTTTCCATACTTCTGCTCTTTATTGTCACTGTCTCCATCATTGCTCTTTTCCTTCCCTGTCCCCTAATGATTCTACTATGACTTTCCCAGAGATCTTCATTCACTTGAATCTGATCTAACAAATCAAGTCTATTGAGTATGAGTTTTGCATATGGAGCATTTTGCTGCTGTACATTTCTCATGGCTTTCCTGCATGTGCTACCGTAGCCGATCCTGTGATCAAGAGCAAATGCTTAGGGTCAAATCCTTCCAAAATTTAAATCTCAGCACCGACACTAATATTTCTAGGCCTCAAAGCCCTAAAATTCTCTAAGCTTCAGTTTCCTAAATATCCTCTGTAAAATGGAAAAAGAGTATTTCTTTGAGAGGTGGTGATTGTTAAATGTAAAAAATGTCTGCAAAGAGTTTAGACTGGCATTCTTTTTGATGTTTCTGTGTTGCTCTTAACGTTTCAGAAGAGTTTAACCATGTTAAAAAATTAAGATCCCATTGAAATTAGCTTTCTGTTTCAATTTTATTGCTTGTGCATTGTAGCTGAGTTGCTGAAATATAGTGACTTATAAGACCTAAATTTGAGTACTAATAGCCAGGAATTGACTGATTTCCTTTTTCCCCTTCGAAAAATCATCTTTTCAGGATTTCGTGTCTTATGATAGTCATGCTTTTGTATATATAAATAGACTCTTTGATTTTGGTAAATGTCATATTTGTATTTAGTTTGGGAGTTTTTGAGGTGACTGTTCTATTTAACCATTTAATCAGCTCAGATTAATAGACACAAAAAGAAAATAATGATAATCTTAGTGGTAGGAGCTCTAACAAGACTTTATTATGCATTTTCTTATTTGATAATCACAACTAACCTATGGAGTTGGCAGCATTATTATTCCCATCTTCCGTATAAGAAAACCAAGTTTAGAATGATTGGGTTGTTCGTCCAAGGTTGGATGTTTCAACTAGGAAGTTGAAGCTAGGATTTGAATTCATTCCTTCTCAAAGGCTGACTAAATGAACAGGCAATGTTCGAAAAATTAGCCAATATGCCAAGACTGGAGGTGGAGAATTTGTTGTTGGGCAGGCAAGATCGGACTACCAAAGATACTTCCATCCATTATCTTTCAAATCCACCCTGCGTGTATGACTTCCTAGGACCCAATCACTATCACAAAATACATTTAAAACTTTACATTTTTTTAATACATTTGATTTAATGACATGGAAGACGCTAAACTTTCAAAAATAGTTTGGTAATGAGTGTTGCTTATTTAGTAAATGGGTATTTTTCCTCCACTTAGCTTTCATTGTTTTGCAGAATTGAGACAGAGGATGTTGTACACACCCACATATTTATCAATTTCATATTTCTGACAAGTTTAAAACTGAAATATTAAAGAAAAACAATGGCATCTGGAAAGAAAACAGGATGAAAATCAGATGCCTTGAGGCCTAGTCTTGGCTTTGCTCCTCTGGAGTGTTATGACTTTGGCCAACACAATTCTACCAACTCTCACTGTTTATAAGATGCTGCTGTTCGATAACATGGTTTCTAGAATCCATTTCTTCTTTAGAACTGTACGTATATATTCAATAAACTTTTCATGGGACATTCACTTAATGGAATTAAAGTTTATTAGTTTCATTTTAATGGTATCAATCACAGAGAAAGAAGCATATTTTGATCTGAGACAGGCAGCATATAATTTGATATTCATTACCAAATTTATGAGCTGATTGTACCTTACAAAATTACAAGCTGAAATTTTCCTGAAAAACTATTAAATTCTTATTTAAAATTGTTTTTATATTTAAATGTCTAATTTTAATCTTTTTCCATAAATTTCATGGAGGGTATTGGGTTTGGTCATTGTTTAAAAAAGAGATATATCAATGCTATTATTATCCAGAGGTTTTTATCCTTTTGATCTAAAATGCGAAAGTACAATGTTATCTGGGATCATGAAAACAGTTGTTAAAATGGGACAATTCTTGAGGCAAAAGAAGAAATGAAATAAAGAACTTCAAAACTACAATTTTACAAAACTGTTGGAAATCCTTTCAGTGAGAAATACAAGAAAATTTGACTCAGGGACAGTACTAAAAAATGCATTATCACACTAATGAAGGACAACTGTGATGCGTGGAATGGTATGTTATGATAAAGTGATTTTATGAGTATGCGAAATGCCATGCAACAAGGTATATACTAAGTTTTATTGTTGGCAATGTGATTATTATAGTATCAGAAGGAATTTTAAATACTTGATTTAAAATGTTGCTTGGGTTCTCTTTGGAAGGTGGTAGAACATTTTCAAAAAAGGTCTTCAACTGGAAACTACAAAGGTAATTTTTCTGTAGAGCTGAGCAGTTGTCAGAAATACAGAAATGTGTCATTTCTAATACACAATCAAACACTCAAACAACCTGAATGGAAAAGATTAAAAATTCATTCAGGAATTGCATGAAAATTAACAGAAAGTATGAGGGAAAAAGGACTATTGGGAAACATCAGAGGAAAGATTACTCATAACAATCTCCTTCATAAGGAAAACAGTAATATATTTTTCAATTTTGCTTAAGTATAAAATGCTATAATTTATTAAGAATTGTCTATTTTGGTACACTTTTTAAAAAATGTGCATACTAATCAATATCTATTTAGACTTGTGATTTCAAATGAAATTATTCTCCCTTAAAATAACTCTCTATGTTGTTTCCTCTACGCAACAAGAGCTCTTCTTAAAATTCTTGGCCAGCACACACATTCTGAAATTTTACCATTTTCTTATCGTTTTTAACTCTGAACCAGTCAATACTTCAAAGCTCATGAGGTAAAGGTGACATGTAAGATGGCCTACCCA
This sequence comes from Equus asinus, assembly GCF_041296235.1. Taxonomy (NCBI): domain Eukaryota; kingdom Metazoa; phylum Chordata; class Mammalia; order Perissodactyla; family Equidae; genus Equus; species Equus asinus. Next base: position 25,914,951 of record NC_091808.1, on the reverse strand, counting down.
TCAAAGAGGTTACAGGACTCTATGCAGGTCCTCCCCCTGCTGAAGCGACGGCAGGACAGGCACTGGTCTGGCCCGGGTCCCCAGCAGCCATTGCTTGAGCACAGATGGTTACATACCATTCCTTCAGCAGCTGAAAAAAACACCAAAATCAAGGAGAAACAGAACAGAAGCCTGTGTCAAAATGTATCATTTTAACATGAATCTTCCTGAATAAAGCTATTTCTGAAGGAGTTTGAAAGAGATCCATGGCAGAGGAGTTTGGCTGCCTACTCAATTACCGTGAGCCACCCTACTCCCCTCTTCTTCCATATTGTAGAGCCCCATCACTGTGTTTCCATAGCAACTTTGCATTTTACATAAGACTGAACAAACATGAATTGTCCACATCAAAACTCTAAGGAGGAGGGGTGATAGAAATTAATCTTCCAAGCCAGCCCTTTGCTTTACCAATACACCAAAATTTTGGCTTCAATTCCACATGAGAGCTTCATGAAGAAATAGATCAAATGATACTTCTCATAAAACAAAAAATCATTAAAAGAAGAGGAGAAAGAAAAAGAAGAATATATAAAATGTAAGAAGGGGAGAAAGAAATAGAAATGAATTACAAGATTGTTTTATAGGCCTCTACTACAGTCCGACTAGACTTACCTTGATACTTAGTCAAATTGGTACATATAAGGAAAAAGTTTTGAAAGAATATAAATAAATTTGAGGGGTTATTTTTGCGGAAGTGTAGAGATTAAAGTAGTGACAATGCTCTTGAATCTTATCTTTCTATTTTATGTTGACTTTTTATTTTATTTATGTGCCAAAGAATTTTGGGGCCATGTTTTAAAATTGCTGCTTAAGTGTTCACCATTTCTGTTCCCCTTTATACCAAATAAGACTTATGCAGTATATTATTATTTTTACTGAATAACATAATTTTATTGAAGATGTTGAATAAGAAGGGCCTATAAAGACTTCAAATGTTATTTTGGTTACCTAAAAAGTGATTTGAGGCATATAAAACACAATTGTATGTGGTTTTCATGAAATATGAATTTCTAAGAATTTCATCTTCTTGGAAATCAAAATCCTCTTTCTTCCCATTATTTGCCAACTTTACTTATTATGGGATATAAAAGGTCATGGCAAGAGCATGTGTGAGGTGGGTTGGGATGGCGTTGCATACGTTGTTGTCAGATAAGCAGGGTCCTTTCTGTGAAAGGAGCTTCCTCTACCAGATGCTTGAGAGCAAATGGCCTGCATCTGCAATGGTGACTGGCATTAAAACAGTGCCACTAAATCTCCCAATTTATGTCTTCTTTCTCCTATAGCATGAACTTTAAGGACGCCCTGTGTTAAATTGTCTAAAATTTTTTCTCAAGGCATACTTAGACCTATCAACAGATCTTTGGCTTCAGACTGCTCAATTAAATAATCTCTTCCAATGTAGTTTAAGAGAAACTGTGTGTGTGTGTGTGTTTATCAGTTTCACTGAGATATACATGACATATAATATGCTGTTCATACATAAGGTGTGCATTGTGATGTTTTGACATACACATACAATCATGAACATCCTGCACAATCAAGATAATGAATGCATCTATTACCTCCAAAAGATTCCCCCTGACCTTATATAGTCCTTTCTTCCTGCCACACCCCCCTCAGATAACCATTGGTCTTCTTTCTGTTACTGAATAAACATTAGTTTGTATCTCCTAGAATTTTATATAAATAGAAACACACTGTATGTAGTCTCTTTTTATATAGTTTCTTCACTCCATATAATTATTTTGAAATTCACCCATGTTGCTGTGTGTATGAATATTCATTCATTTTTATTATTGGGTATATTCCATTGTGTGGGTTTACCACATTTTTTAAATCATTCAACTATTCCTAGACACTTATTTTTTCCCATTTGTGGCTATTAAAAATTAAGCTACTGAGAACATCTGTGTGCAAGTCTGTATGGACATACACTTTCATTTCTCCTGGGTAAATACCTAAAGTGGATAATATGGTAGGTATAGGGCTAACTTTTTAAGAAACTCAAATTGTTTTTCAAAGTAGTTATACCATTTTCCCATTCCCACCATCAGTTAACTCAACTTTGGAATTGAAGTTCCCCCACATGTTTGCCAATGCTTGATATGGTCAGTCTGTTTAACTTTAGTTTTCCTAATTTTTATGTAGCAGTATCTCACTGTGGTTTTGATTTGCATTTCCCAAATGACTAAAGACATCGAGCATCTTTTAGTGTGCTTATCTGCTGTCCATATATCTTGTCACCAAATCTTCTGCCATTTTATATTGGATTGATTGTTTTCTTACTATTTACTATCGAGAATTCTTTATATATTCTGCAAATATTTTCTCCCAGTCTTAGCCTTGTATTTTCATTCTTTTAAGTTGTCTTTTTGAAAAGTAGATGTTTTTAATTTTGGTGTAGTCTAATTTATCAATTTGTTCTTTTATGAATTGTCATTTTGGCATCCTATCTAAGAAATCTTTGTCAAATCCAGGGTAACAAGGGTTTTCTCTTAGAAGTTTTCTAGTTTTTGATTTTACAGTATATGATTCACTTTGAGAAACATAATAAATAGGAGATTATGTATATACACACATACATATATAATTCATATATACAGGCGATTTGTTATAAAGAATTGGCTCATTGGATCACACAATTATTGTGGAGGCTCCATCTGCAAACTGGAGGCCCAGGAAAGCCCACAGTGTAATTTGTGCCCGAGTTCAAAGTTCTGAGAACCAGGAACACAGATGGCGTAAGTCCCCGTGCAAGGGCAGGAGAAGACCACTGCCCCAGCCTAGCAGTCAGGCAGATAGAGAGAATTCTCCTTTCTGCCTTTGTGTTCTGTTCAGGCCTTGAACAAATTGGATGATGCCCTTCCACTTTGCTTTGCTCAGTCTACCAATTCAAATGTTAATCTCATCCAGAAACACCCTCACAGACACCCAGAAATAACATCTAACCAAATGTCTGGGCACCCTATAATCCGGTCAAGTTGACACGTAAAATTCACCATCAGAGGTACTATGTAAAGATCTATTTATCTTCTGCATATACAGTAGATATGCAATATTTCCAGCACCATTTGTTGAAAACACTGTCTTCTCTCCACTAAACTACCTTACCATATTTGTTAAAAATCAGTTCTCCATATATTTGTGGGTCTATTTCTCGTTCTCTAGTCTTCCATTGATCCATTTATCTCTATTAGTATATTTTTTCACTTTTAATCTATTTGTGTTTTTATATTTGAAGTCTATGGCTTGTAGGCAGCAAATAGTTAGGTCTTGATTTTTTTTTTATTTTAATTTTTTTTTGGCTGAGGAAGATTAGCCCTGAGCTAACATCTGTTGTGAACCTTCCTCTTTTTTTGCTTGAGGAAGACAAGCCCTGAGCTAACATCTGTGCCAATCTCCCTCCACTTTATATGTGAGTTGCCATCACAGCATGGCTATTGAGTAGTGTAGGTCCGCACCCAGGATCCGAACATGCAAACTCGGACCGCAGAAGTGGAGTGCACTGAACTTCACCACTAGGCCACAGACCAGCCCCAAGTCTTGCTTTTTTTGTCCAGTCTGACTATCTCTGTCTTGAATTAGTTTTTTAAATAATTTGCATTTAATGTGACAACTGATATAGTTAGTTGAAATCATTTATGTTGCTAGTTGTCCAATCTGTTCTCTTCTCATTTTTCCTCTTTTCCTGCCACATTTTGAAAAACCAATTTTTTTATGATTTTATTTTATCTCTTTTTATTTATTGGATTATGAGCCACATAACTTTTTTATTTATTTTAGTGAAATCATTTGTGTTTTTAGTATATTTATTTTTGATTAAACTTTTTACTTTTAGATAAAAGTAGATTCATGTATAGTTATAAAGAGATCCCATGTTCCCTTTAACCCAGTTTCTCCTAATGGTAAGATGTTGCAAAACCATAGCACAATAACACGGCCAGGAAATTGGCATTGAGACAGTCAAGAATCAGAAGATTCCTACCAATGCAGGAATCCCTAACATCACGCTTTTCTATTCACACCACTTCTCTTCCAGCGTCATCTGCACCTTACCCACTCACCTGCTCCTTTCGCAACCACTAATCTGTTCTCCTTTTCTACAATTTGGTCATTTTTAAAATTGTTATATAAATCAAACCATATAGTATGTAACGTTTGAGGATTAGCATTTTTCCATTCAGAATATCTCTCTGGAGATCCATCTAGGTTGTTGTGTACATTCCTAGTTTTTTTCTTCTTATTGGTAGCAGTATTTCCTGGTATAGATTAACACAGTTTGTTTAACCATTCACCCATGGAAGGATATTTGGGTTGTTCACAGTTTGGGGCTATTACAAACAAGCCTGCTATAAACAATTGTGTACAGGTTTTTGCAGGAATATAAATTTTCATTTATGTGAAATAAATGCTCAGAGGTATAATCGCTGGGTCATATGATAAGGGTACTTTGTGGCTACTTTTAAAGAAAGTGCCAAACTGTTTTCTAGAGTGATTGTGCCATTTCATGTGCCCACCAAAGTGTATGAATTATCCCATTTCTCTGCATCTTCTCCAGCATTTGGTTTTATCATGATTTTAATTTTAGTCATTCTGCTAGTTACATAGTGATATTTCATTGTAGATTTAATTTTGATTTCCATAAAATGCTTGACAATTTTGAACATCTTTTAATGTGCTTATTTGCCATCTGTATATTCTCTTCAGTGAAATGTCTTTTATGTCTTTGCCCATTTCAATTAGATTTTTTTTACTGTTGAATGTTGAGAGTTCTTTATATATTCTATCTGCCTGTCTATTTATCTATCTTTCTGATTTGAAAATGGTTTTTCCAAATCTGTAGCTTGTACTTTCATTCTCCTAACAAGATCTTTTGCAGAGCAAATGTTTTTAACTTTAAAATCCAATTTATCATTTTTTCCTTTTATGGATTGTGCTTTTGGTGCCAACTCTAAGTTCTCTTTGCCTAGCCCTAATTCCCAAATAATTTCTCCTAAAAAATATTTTTCTGCATCCATTGATATGATCCTGGGATTTTTCTTCTTTGGCCTGTTAATATGGTGTATTACATTGTTTGGTTTTCAACTATCGAACCAGCCTTGTATCCCTGGAATAAACCCAATTTGGTTATGCTGTGTAACCAATTTTATATATTGCAGAACGTTATTTGCTATTACTTTGTTAAGGATTTTTGCTTCTCTATTCTTGAGAGAGATGTTGGTCTGTAATTTTCATCTTTTTTTTGATACGCTTTGATCATATATGTATCCTAATCTTCAAACTCATCATGCATAGGTGTGATCATTTTACAGATGAGCAGAGGCTCAGAGAGACCAATCTGCCCGAAGCCACAAGTGCCAGAGTAAGTGTTTAAACCCAGTCCTGCCTGGTCCCTTCACCACCCAGTGGGGATGAAAGTCCCGGCTCCATGATCTACCTTCTCTGTCAGCCCTCGGTAGGAGGGTTGGGGCACCTCTTTGCAGCCTGTTGAGGGTGAAAGTCTACACTCCCCACTCCTTTGCTGGCACAGGTGAAGTTGGGGGCCACAGTCTTTTCCGTGCTGTTTGGGCTGGAGTAGAGGAGTTATTCTTTAAAAGATTTCTGTCTTGCTAGTCTGCCCTTTTCCAGGTTGTTTGGTTAGAGAGAACAGGCTTTTGGGGGCTTTTTCGGTCTGCACCTGTTGGTGTTTCTGAGTTGCCAGTTTCTTCACCTCCAAATCTGGGATATATGAGGCAAAAAGAAAACCTGGGAAACTCACATCTGTGTCCTTTCTTAGATTCCAAGATCTCAAATCTGTCTTCTTTCTTTTCTCCACCTTTCAAAATTCTTATGTTTCCTGTATATATAATGTCCAGGGACTTTAGCTGTACTTAGCAGAAGGAATAGAGAAAAATCTATCTACTCCATCTTCCCAGAAGCAGAAATCCTAGGATACGTCTTTAATTTACTGCGGTGTATTTTCAGGTTATACTCTACCACTTCATGTGCATTCTAAGAACCTTAAAATAGGATACTTCCATTTCTGCTTTCCTAACCATTGACCTATTGTCATACATTTTACTTTTCCATATGTTATTCACCCCACACTCATTGTTATATTTTAGTTCAAACATTAGACTGCCCTTTGAAGAGAATTAATTAATAAGAAAATCCTATATATTTATCCTTGTTGTTACCATTTCTTGTGCTCGTTATTCCATATATAAATCCATATGTCTATCTGCTATTGTTTCCTCCTGCCTGGAGGATTTTGTTTACTACTCATAGTGAAGTTTTCTCTCTGTGATGCTCTCTACTCTCTGGCGCTATGTCTGTAGACTCTCGCTGCCTTAGTCTCCCTGGACTCAGCTCTGCCTCTGGAGTTCAAGGAGTCTTTGGGACTCGGCCTGAGTCCCTTCTGGCTGTGCCATGGTTTAAAACTCCTCTCCAGGTACTTGGCCAGGGCAATCCCAAGGCCCCCTCATTTGTTTCCTCATTCTCAGGAATCACTCTCCTTCATTACCTGATATCTACTCTCTTGCAAACTGTCACTGGATATTTTGTCTTTCTTTCGGTTGTTTCATGAAGGAGGGTACATCTGATCCCTGTTATTCCATCTTGGCCAGAATGGACATCCTATATCTACTTTTAAAAATCCAAAGCGGGATTACTTGCTGTTTCTTATTTATAGGCAAAAATTTTCATATAAGATTTCTCCAAAATGCCACCAAACAACATCTAAGCACTCCACAAAACTTTATTGAAAATTGTAGTTCCTTCTATTCTGTTTTTTTTTTTTTTTTTTTATTTTGTAGGGGAAGAGTCTCCCTAAGCTAAAACCTATTACCAATCTTCTGCCTTTTCTCTTCCTTTCCCCCTACAAAACCCCAGTATATAGTTGTGTATAGTTGTAAATTCTTCTGGTTCTTTTATGTGAGCTGCCACCACAGCATGGCTACTGAAAGACAAGTCACTGGTGTGGTTCGATGCCCAGGAACTGGACCCAGACCTCCAAAAGGGAGCACGCCGAACTTTAACCACTAGGCCGTCAGGACTGTCTCACTTCTATTCTGTTTCAACTTATTTACTTTATAATTATCATTCTAAATAACAGATAAATGTAAATTTTAAAGATAATCTGAAAGAACAGAGATGGGATAGAGTGTTTTCCAATATAGATAGGATTTTCTCTCTTCTCAAATATATTATTAAGTATTTTAGGTAACTCAAAGTTTGTGGACTTGGCTTAATTGTGATTCTCTGCATGTCTTAAAGATTTATTAACTTGAAATACCATATATTGTAACTATTCGTCTCTTCTTATCATGTGTAGATTCTTCTTTTCAAAAGTTGAATGATTGTATGTTTTACTTAGGAAAGGCTGACAGTTTATCTGTTATATTGATTTTGAATTAATAGTGAGAGTTCTTCCCTTCTGATTCTTTCATAATGCAGAGAAAGAGAGTTCTGTCACGTACAAAAGAAATGTCAGTAGAAATGGAATCTTAACAAAGTTCTCATACCCTTGACTCTCTAGATGTATAAGTGACTTCTCACTAATTTATAAAGATGTAAGAGGAAAAATAGTTCAATCAAGCTGATAGAATATAAATGTGTAAGATCAAATTCTATATAATACGTGAAGAGTTAGACAGTAGCATAAGATCAATATTAATGTATGTAAAGTTATAATAATTATGTTTATAAACATTCAGCCACTTTAAGGTTATTTATAGAGTATTTAATATCCTGAAACATATATGTAGATATTTATATACAATTCTTACATATACTTGCTTGTAGGATAAACACGATCATCAGAGGAAATCCTGAAGTAGGAAAGAATACCCCCAAAATTATAGTATAAAAGCAACTTGTAAAGACAAGCAGAGTATATTGAAAATCATATTGCACTGTGTGATGAATCTCTGTTTCTTTGTATTCATCACCTTCATATCCTTGTAGAAAATACAATCAATTCTTCAAATTCTTTGTTTACCAACTTCTGTCTGAGGCCCTCAAATACATTTTCAGTTTCATCCTTTAGGATGTTGACAAAGCCATCAGTACCCCCTTGTTATTGCCCATTTCATGATATTTCATCAACTTTTTGATCTATTTATTTCACCAACTCCCATTAATTTTCTCAGGTTTGAAAGCCTCTCACTGCTGTCCCTTCTCCCTCCCTCTCCCAGGGGTGATGGAACTCCACCATAGGTGGCAGGGGAAACCTGACTGCTTGCATTTTCTGTTATATGCTTTGACACTAGTCAGAGAGAAGGGTTTGAGCCTCACTCAAGCTCCTATGTTCTTTTCTGCTGACTGCCTCCCTTAGTCTGTATTCAGATCCTCAATTTCAGAGCAGTTTTGGATCGGGGAAACAATATCTGTTGAAGGAAAGCAATAATAAACAGAAAAATAATAATTACTTTTGTCTCATTCTTTCTAAACTTCTAGGCAATGGTATTGAAGCCCGGCTGATCATTTTCTCCAGAGTGAAACCAAGGGAAGTGTCTCCACATAGCTTAGAACAAAAGGCCAAGGAAGCTACTTCTTTGAAATTTTTAAGAGAAAAGACGTTTCCAATCAGCACCAAGATTTCAACAGCTCTCTGACCTCCCAAAGTGATAGTCACAGGGAAAGGCGGAGAAGACTGTTCAATGGTTTACAGTTCAAAAGGCCATCATAAAACTCTAAAGAAACCTTAGCAATGCAGTCATTAGGCAACTTTTACCTTCCTCTCTGTTTTCTTTGGAAGCTGTAAAATAGATTTTTCTTTATCTCATCTGAATTGTACCTATCTGTTAAAAATTTGGAGAGATAATAATGTGCTTAGTATTTTGACCTTTACAGAGAATATTGAACCTGCTTTCATTAAAATAGAGGCAGGCTGAAATAATGGATCTTGCCACTGTGCTGCATGTGTGAAAGTAAATGGATTAGCTCAAAATATTGAAATGGAGTACTGTTTACAGGCACAAAGGCAGAAAAACTATATTTTCTTTCATTGTACAAGACCATCTATGCTGTTTGTATTATTTACCATGTGTATAGGCATGGGTTTTACTTGGAATGTATTTGCACAGATACCATTAATCTTTTTTTAAAAGGTTGAAAATATGATTTAGTTGTAATAGTTCAGTTTTTGCCATCAGACCAACATAGGTTCAACTCTTTACTCTATGATGAGCCATGTAGCTTTGGGCAATCATTTACATGTTACTTATGCGTAAAGTGAATAACAATATCTCCCTTGCAGGGTTGCAATGAAGATCAGACATCATATTAGTAGAGTATTTAATGCACTTATCTAACTAAGTCCTCAGTGAATGCACTTACAAGAAATACAGGCATATTCGTGTGTTTACTATGAAAAATGCTTGTTGAGAAACTACCTACTTTATGCTGGACACTGCTAAGAAATGGGGATATGATAAAATCATGAAATAAAATACAGAGTTCTCTTACCTAGAGCTTACAGTCTATTGGGGAGACAAGCATTAGATAAATAATCATATATATGAATATATCGGGTGCTGCAAGAATATAGCAGTTGTCCTAACCTAAAGGGTAGGTGGCATTAGGTCAGCCCACAGAAGAGGGACAAGAAACTGACATGAGAAGGGTAAATAGGAATTACTAATGCAAAGAGAGCTGTGAGACATTGGGAATTCAACCCTAGCCAAGAGAGACTGAGCAGGGACTTAGATTAGTGCTTTCAGAGAAGAGCCTGGACATGGGCAGGGAGTGGAAAGTGGAGAATGAGGAGCTAGTGAGGTAGTCAAAGGCCAGATTGTGTAGGACATAGTGGTCATTCACAGGATTTTCTGCTTTGTCCAAAGAGCTGTGGGAAGCTGTTGAAAGATTTTAAGCAGGACAGTAATGATTTTATTTTTAAAATATCACTCCAATTGCCTGGGTGAGATTACCTGGAAAACATGTGTGAACAGTTGATGGCAAAGAGAGAAAAACTCTGACAGAGTGAACTTTCTAGAGATAGGCACATGACCCAAGCAGTGCCAATCAGAGTTCTCTCCACAGTACAAATGCGGGGAGAGAGAAAGTAGAGCTCTCTTACTCGTACTCATAAACTCTGAGGATGTTCCTAGCCTAATGCTGACAGGACCAACCATGAGGAAAGAGAGCTGGCCTAAAAGGAAAGCAGATCGAGCAATGTAGAGGTATTGAATCCTGATTATGTTGTTTAACCCCTGGATCCATCTGTGCCTGAAGAAATATCCCTTGGACTTCTCATTTTGTGAGCTGATATGCTCTCTTGCTTTTTTATGTACATATTGTTTTATGCCATTTAATTATGTTTATTTTCTTTGTTATATGAAAAGACTGAAAGCATGTACAATTATGGCCAACATTAATTTTTTAAGCTTTATTGAGATAAATTGCTTATACTATTCTGTCAGTTTAAAGTGTACAGTGTGATTTGATACATGAATATATTGCAAAATATTTACCATTATAAGTTTAGTTAATCTGTCTCTTACCTCACATAATTACCATTTTGTTGTTGCTGTTATGGTGAGAACATTAAACCTCTACTCTCATAGCAACTTTCAAATACACAGACAGTAATGTTAACCATAGCCATTATGCTGTATCTTAGATCTGTGGAACTTATTCATCCTATAACTGAAAGTTTGTACCCTTTGAACTACATCACCCCATTTCCCCCACCCCTCAGCCCCTGGCAAACACTGTTCTACTCTGCTTCTATCAGTTAGATGTTTTCAGAGTCCACACATAAGTGAAATCATAGTCTTTGTCTTTCTCAGTCTTACTTAATTCACTTAGCACAATGCCCTGAAGGTCCACCAATGTTGTCACAAATGACAGCATTTCCTTCTTTTTTATGGCTGAATAATACTCAATTTTATGTATATGCCACATCTTCTTTATCCATTTGTCTGTTGACAGACACTGAGGTTGTTTCCATATCATGGCTATTATGTATAATGCTGCAATGATCACGGGAATGCAAATACCTTTTTGAGATTTTGCTTTGATTTCCTTTGGATATGCCCCTAGAAATGGGATTGCTAGATCACACGGTATTTCTATTTTTAGTTTTTTGAGGAATCTTCATACTGTTTTCCACAGCGGCTATCCCAATTTACATTCCCACCAACAGTGCACAGGAGTTCCCTTTTCTCCACATCCTAGCCAACACTTGTTATCTTTTCTCTTTCTGATAATAGCCATTCTAACAGGTGTAAGGTGATATCTCATTGTGACGTCAATTTGCATTTTCCTAAGGATTAGTGATGTTAAGTACCTTTTCATGTCATTTCTTGACCACTTTGTCTGTCTTCCTTGGAGTAATGTTTATTTAAATCCTCTGCCCATTTTTTAATTAGGATTTTTTGTCATTGAGTTTTGTTATTGAGTTATGAATTCCTTACATACTTTGGATATTAACAGTTAATCAGATACATGATTTTTGTTGAGAAGTTTTGGTTATAGATTCCATCTCCTTACTTATTGGTCTGTTCAGAATTTCTACCTTTTCATGATTCAGACTTTGTAGGTTGTATATTTCTTGGTATTTATCCATTTCTTCTAGGTTTTCCAGTTTGTTGGCACGTAATCATTCATTGTAGTCTCCTATGATCCTCTGTATTTGTTGGTATCACTTGTAATGTCTCTTCATTCATTATAATATTATTTATTTGAGTCCTCTCTATTTTTTCCTTGGTAAGTCTAGCTGAAGGTTTGTCAATTTTGTTTATCTTTTCAAAAAACCAACTCGTAGTTTCACTGATCTTTTCTATTGTTTTTTTATTCTGTATTTCATTTTTATCTGCTCTGATCTTTGTTATCTCCTTCTCTCTGTCAACTTTGGGCTTAGTTTGTTCTTCTTTTTCTACTTCCTTGAAGTGCAATTAGGTTGTTTATTTGATATCTTTCTTTCTTTTTTTTTTAATGTAGGTTTTTATTGCTATAAACTTCCCTCTTAGCACTGATTGGCTGCATCACATAAGTTTTGGTATGTTGTGTTTCCATTTTCATCTGTTTTAAGATACTTATTGATTTCTCTTTTCACTTAATCTTTGACCCATTGGTTGTTTAGTAGTGTGTTGTTTAATTTCTACATCTTAGTAAATTTTCCACTTTTCCTCCCGTTATTGATCCTTAGTTTCATACCACTGTGGTCAGAAAAGATAATTGGTAAGATTTCAATCTTTCTAAATTTGCTAAGACTTGCTTTGTGACCTAACATATGATCTATCCTGGCGAATGTTCCATGTGAGCTTGGAAGAATGTGTATTCTGCTGCTGTTGGATGGAATGCTCTGTATATATCTGTTAGGTCCATTTGATCTAAAATATAGTTCAAGTCCAATGTTTCCTCACTGAGATTCTGTCTAGATGATCTATTCATTGTTGAAAGTGAGGTATGTAAGTTCCCTGCCAATATTGTATTATTGTTTATTACTTCCTTCAGATCTATTTAGGTGCTTTGTTGTTGGTTGCATATATATTTATAATTGTTACATCTTCTTGATGAATTGACCGTTTTATCATTATGTAATGACCTTCATTGTCTCTTGTTTCATTTTTCAATTAAAGTCTATTTTGTATGATGTAAGTATATATATGCCTGCTTGCTTTTGGTTTCTATTTTATGCTTTCTTCTTTTGCCTAAAGTAATTTGAGTAAGGCTTCTGTCACTAAAAGAACACTGGATTAGCTTCCCATTGCTGCTGTAACAAATGATCACAAACTTGATCACTTAAAACAATACAAATTTAGTCTCTTATAGTTCTTGAGGTCAGAAGTCCAAAATGAGTCTTAATGGACTAAATTCAAAGTATCAGCAGGGCTGATTCTTTCTGGAGGCCCCAGAAAAGAATTTGCTCATTGTCTCTTCAAGCTTCCAGAGGCCACTTTGGCATTCCTTGGCTGTAGCTACGTCACTCCAACCTCTGCCTCCAAGGTCATATTACCTTCTCCTTTGCCATAGTCAAATCTCCCTCTTCCTCCCTCTTATAAAGACATATGTGATTATATTTAGGGCCCTCCCAGATAACCCAGATTAAGCTTCTCATCTTAAGATCCATAACCTGATCACATCTGCAAAGTCCCTTTTGCCATATAAAGGAACATTCACAGATTCTGGGGATTGGGAGGTGGATATCCCTGGGGATCATTATAAAACTGTATTGCAGTAAGCTCTGAGAGTAGGAAAGGTTAGACTTGTATAAAGGGGAGTGGCAGAATAGGTCTTTGTAAAATGTAAGAACAAGTTACAACTATAAAAAGTTACAGGAGGTAAAAGTACAGGAATAAGTGGTAAGACGTACCCATTCACAATATTAAATAGGTTAAATAGACATTACCCAAAGCTTTGTTCAGTCTTAAATGTTCTAGTTATTATATCTCTGACTTGAGTAGGTCCTAGGAAGGAAATTCTGATGGGGGAGATGATAGGCAGCAGTGATAAAATATTAAAAAATCCTTGAATATTTTTAGAATACTGAGCATATTATAAAGTACCTTTCAGAAGGCACATTAACTATAAAAAAGAAAAATAAATCAATAAGAATTTTTTTGAAACTCAAAAGTAAATAAAATTTAATAGTACAATATATTGTCCTATAATTACTCAATTAATGTGTAAACTATCTTTAAATATTCCCTTCATTTTATTGAGTGTGTTACGTTAGTAGAGGGAAAAAAGAACACTACTTATGAGATGGTTTTTAAATTTCATTCTTTATCTTTGTCTCCCAGATCTGTTATTAAATATATGATTTTAAGTTACTCAATTGTGAATTTTCCTCCCATAAGTCCTTTTTGAGGGAGCAAACACTCACAAGAAGAAATGAATTGCCAGGATCTGGTGTGTTCAAATATGTTTCTGACTACAGAATAATAGGGAGAATGATAGGACATATGACAGAGTAGATAGAGTTCCTCAGAAGATTTCCCACGGACTCCTGCCTCAGAATGATCTGGTATATATTAAAAAGGCAGAATCCTGGGTCTTATACCACTATCTGTATTAGTTTTCTAGGGCTGGCATAACAAAATGGCATAAAATGAGTGGCTTAAAAATAGCAGAAATTTATTCTCTCACAGTTCTGAATTTCAAAATCAAGGTGTTTGCAGGCTTCTTCTTCTTGGGGGCTCAGAGGGAAAAGCCGTAGTTCTCTGCTTTGCTCCTAATTTCTGATGGTTGCTGGCAATCCTTAGTGTTCCTTGGCTTACACTGCCTAACTGCAGTCCTTGCCTCAGCCATCACTTGGTTATCCTCCCTCTGTGTGTGTGTATGTCTTCACAAGGATTTCTCTGTGTGTGTGTGTCTGCCTCTGTACCTCTTCTTCTCTTCTTATAAGGACACTAGTCAAATTGGATTAAGGGCCCACTCTACTCCAGTATAACCTCATCTTAATTGCATCTGCGACCATCTCTTCAAATAAGGTCACATTCACAAATACCAGCAGTTAGGACTTCAACACATCTTTTTGGGGGATACAAGACAAGCCACAACACTATCTAAACAACAATCTCGGGAAACTGGAGCCCAGACTCCTGCATTTTTAATAACTAAACTTTTTCCTTTAAAATTTCTCAACCACAGATCTAGAGGCAAGTCAGGTTAAAATGTTGACATTTGTAATAAAAACTGAGGCCTGCAGTAATGCTGACTTTTATTGTTGAGAGGTCCTCCATTCTTTCAGAATTTCCAGGTTGCAAAATAGAAGGGGTGTCATTTCTGAAACTGTAACTGCTTATTACCCTTTGAGAAGAGCAGAGAACATTTTGTAGCATGGTTAGTAATTAGACATTATGCTCTTTCAAATACAATATCAAAATCTTATTTGATTTTTTTTTACAAAGAATAGGTATTATTGTATTACCTTGGTAACTTAAAGAAGAAAATCTTAGAAGTACAATTAAGATTATCTATCTTTTTATTACTTAGAAAAATAGTGACCCACTACATTCTAAGTTACGTATTTTATGATTCTTACTGATCTGTGGTTTACTGAAAATGTAGCAAAGTTCATATATTTCTAAGTGAAGATTGGCTATGAGTCCCAAAGGATGATCCCTCTAACCTGGAAGCACTTTGTATGGAAATGCACGTTCAGCCAGGAGAGTATGGGCTGGACCAGGAGCACACAAATCAAAGGTGAGAATATAGACTGAGAGAAAGTAAGAAAATCTGTGACTGTAACAATATCTTCTTACAACAAGGTAAGCTTTAATTTATAATCAAATGTATTTTTCTATAATATACAACACCTTAGAGATGAAAATGATGGCAATATCAATTGTAGTGATTTTATAGAAAATCAAAATTCCTTGTGATGTTATAAAACGTAAAATGCTTACTATTTTGTAGTTATTGTCACTGTCATCAGAGAAAAACAAATAAAATAATGTATTAGGCAAACATTGTTTTATTCTCCATGGGTGTTAGACATCCTCTATTCCTTACTCAACAATTCTTTATTCCAATTAAATTCTTGACGTGCAGTGGCTCATCTTAAAATTGGATCATGATGCCATCCAGAGGGTCCAGTTATTAGCAATTAACTACAGTTTTGCAATTCCCTTTTTTAGATTCACGTTAAGTGAGGCGAAGTTTTCTACTATCAAACTTGAGGAACATAAAAATCACAGATAAATATAAAAGCTTATATTCTTTTTATAGTCTTTATATAAAAAAATGTATTCTCCATCACCAAATATTTGTCTCTGCAACCACTAACCTAAAATTCGTATTTCATGGGTATTTTTGTAAATCAATGTCTGTTACTTTATCATAAATCCAATCTTAAATATTTTAATTAGAAGGTAAAATGGAAAAATCTATTTAGGGGAGTCTCAAGCATAGACTTTTTTAATCTTTTAAAATCTCAGAAAATCATTTTTAAGTTCTTCAATGTCTAGGCTCCTATTAATAACTACTCTTGTTTCTTCCATGTCTACCACTGGTTGATGTGCTGCTTGAAAATTTATAATTCACCATCTTGATAATGTGAATTTTTCTTCTGCTTATAAAAAGAGAGCGCGCCATATTTCTCCTTCCTTTTTTGTTCCCCAAGAAGGAATTTTTCACTAAGCAAAAGTTAAATATTGTACCTTCACATCACATAATGTGAGTATACGTGTGCATATACTTTATAATATATTTTTATTTATTTATTTTTATTTTATTATTATTATGTTTTTGGTAAGGAAGATAGGTCCTGAGCTAACATCTGTGGCAATCTCCTTCTATTTTAGGTATGGGACACTGCCACAGCATGGCTTGATGAGCAGTATGTAGGTCCACACTCGGGATCCGAACCCGTGAACCCTAGGTGGCTGAAGCAGAGTGTGCAAACTCAACCGCCAAGCCACAAGGCTGGCCCCTATAATCTATTTTTAATTAAAAAGATCATAATTGTATAATAATAATAATAGCTAGCACTTAGTTTGAGCCAAGCATTCAATGAAGTGAGTACTATTATTAATTCCATTTTACAAATGATAAAACTGAGGTACAGAGATATTAAATAGCTTATCAAAGGTCAAACATCTAGTAAATAGTTTTGCTGGGATTAAAATCCAGGCCATTTGGCTCCAGAGTGTGCTCTTGAACATAATGCTATATAAGGTATGCTTCAGTAAATCAGCAGGTTTTCTTATGAAAATCAATCTCTTTATTTTGGGAAGAATAATGGTGCAATGAAGATGATAGATTTTGAAATCAGACAAAGTATTTGAATTCTGAATATGATTTTTAATAGCCCCAAACTTTGGAAATATTATGCAATTTTCTGAACATCTGCATACTCATCTGCAAAATGGGGATAATTATATTTCACGGGGGGTAGTGAAGATTAAATTAAATTATATAGATTGAGAGACAGAGTCTGGCACTTTTTTTGCTATTTAGTTGAAATAGGGAAGACGTCTAAAATCAGTGAGGAGAGATAGATTATTCAATAAATCATGTTTGATCAATATCCTAATCAACTGAAGATTCAAAAAAATGTATGCTATACCAAAACTTCCAGATGGATTAAAATTTTCAATATAGTTTTTAAAGTACTACTGGATGAAAAGGACTAAGACTATATCAAAATCATAAACATGAAAAATCCATCCACTTAACCAGATAAGAAACAAAATGTTTATTTATCAAAAGAAGAAAAGTTTAAAAATTACCTATGAGGGAAAGTTATTCATAACAAACTTAAAAGACAAAAACTTAACGTCTTTAATTTGTGATGAGCTCTTTTACATCCAGAAGGAAGGACCAACTCTCAAATTGAAAATGGATAAAGTTCATGACTAAGTAATTTATGAGAAATGAAATGTAAATGATCAGTTGACACATAAAAAGAGGCTCAATGTCAACCAAAAGAATCTAAATTTAAAAGACCTTTTTCATATTTTGATCACCAAAATTTAAAACCATATTTAATATCCAGTGTTGCAAAGAGTGGTGGAAAATATTCCTTATCAAACATTGCTTAGATTTAAACAGTTTAGGTTAAACTGATCCAGTATTTTTGAAAGATGATGATGTTCAATAGATATCAAAATTTATTATATATAACTTCATTTGCACAGAAACTCCCCTTCAAACTCCTCAGCCTAAGGAAATAACTGCACAGAGGAAAATCTTCATGAACTAGGATTCACAGTACACCAGGAGGAAAAATAGAGAAAAAGAAAAGAAGCTAATTTACCATTAACATGGCACTTGTTTAATAAACATTTTTGTATACAACTTATAAAATGAATAAGGAAGAGCTCTATACACTGGCATGGAAGACGTTCATAATACGTTAAGTAGAAGACATAGATTGCTAAACAGTATTTAGATACACATGGTATGATCCTGTTTATATATGAAATTATGTTTCATTATATACATCTATGTATATATAATATTTATGCACAAAAATTATATTATTTTTATATGTTTCAATTTTTTTATTTCTAACAATAATAAAGGTACAATTACAATTAGAAAATAAATATATTTCCATTTTGAAAAGTTAATTATGAATTTAGTTTCTCTTTTATTCTAGATTTAAGTATATAGGCACAAATTTAGACAGAGATGCCTGAGCTCTAATGTAACTTAGATTCTGAAAGATTGATGTAATATTTATCTCCTCACTGTTTATATTGCAGTGTTAAAAGTTTGCGCTTAAATATTTAAGAAATTTCAAATACTTTTATAAACCTACCCTAAAACTCCTTCCAACCAGCACTGTCGTTTTGTTCATACTATAACGTATAAATGAAGGAGGCAGGAAGTGCACTAGCTTTTCATGTCCTGGAGTTTCTCTCAACTTCAATCTCTTCAAACCATAAAGTCTGCTTTGAAATTTTTGACTTAAAAGAGTAAGATTGCTCAAGCCACTGTCACCCTTTATAGATAAGGTGAAGTTTTCCTTTTATTGTCATTACTGTTTTATATCATGTTGAACTCCAAAAAACACCATTAAAATCAAGGCTGCCTTTTCTTTTAACTTACCAAGTCAATACTTAGATTTAGATCAGAGTATTTTATGGTGACTGGGTTGTGTGTGTGTGTGTGTGTATGCATGGGTACGCGTTCCAGGGATGTGCACAAATGTATGTTGTGTGTGCATATGCATACACACATGCATGCTGTGTGTTTGTGTATGCATATGTCTTGCAGTGAATATGTGTGTTTGTCCATATCTTGTATGTGCATGCTATATTAAGAAAGAATATCTGAAAATGCAATATTTACAGTACACAAAATGAAGCAAATATTTAAGTTTTCCCATTTGCAGATAATATTGTGGATGATAAAAAGGCTTTAATCATATGTGGGCAACCATTGTAGGCTCCTTAATGGCAGCATCACCTCTGAGGCCAAGTTTACAGGGTAATTACATTTCTGCAAATGCAGGATCCAATGCACTCGAGACCGAAATCCAAATTTTGATAAATGGATTTCATGCAAAAATTGTTTATTCTAAGATGTTAAAAATGAAAAAGGATATGCTTAATTTTATACTATAGCACCACAAAACTGTGTTTCTCCTAACTGCTTCATTTCTTCCCCAAACTGCAAAGTCAACTCTAAGTGCACAGAACAAGAAATACGTTCACAGTCTGAAAAATGGCTAAATTTAGTCCAAAAGGCATAACACTGAAAATTGAAGAATATGTTAAATTTTTAGTTTATGGTTATTATTATTTATTTGCTTTTGGTTTTGGAGTAAAGAGATATGGAATCATTACAGAAATTTTTCTTATCTTGCTTTTTTACATTTAATTTCTTTTTGCCTTTTGTTTTTCCCATATGCTTTTGTATTCAGCTTTACGAAGGATAAAAGAAGTAAATGTTTGTGGGGCTTGTAAAATGATAAATTGGTCAAAGAGGAACATTTTTCTTTGTTTCTTTTATTTTTCTTTAGATATTTTTGTCTTCATAGTTAAATATTATCTTTGAAAGGTAGTAGTATTGTTTTGGTTTGGTTTTTGAAAGAAATAGAAGAAAAGAAGAGTAGAACTTTGACGAAGGGAAATATTTATAAAATAGTGTTGAAGAAGATTCTATTTTACTTTCACGAATAAAATACTTTGCCTGGGACGTGTACAAAAACAGACATAGTAATGTGGGGTAAGAAGCTTAAGTATTAGAGAAAAAGAAAAGCAAGTTTTCTGTCAGGAATCAGAAATAATCCAAGGTAAATGGAAGGATAACTCTCACTAGGGTGAACATGCATTTTTTGATACATAATAAGATTTTACATTTCTTGACTCTATGTGGAACAGAAGAATGTATAAGAACTCAAGTGCACTCAAACCAGGAACCTCATGTTGCAATAGATCTATTTTTTTTCTGAAAAATATTTTTAAGGATCCCAAACAGCTAACATGTGAGCTCTTCACAAATTGTAAGATATATTTTATGGAAATATGCTAGCTTGAGCTGCCTTAACCCCTTTCTGGAACAAGGTAAAGTATTCATAAATAAATTAATTCACTGACTGCCTATTAGTAAGCTTAAATCATTAAGAATTTATATTTTTTTAAAATGTCCTCTTCTCTTCATTCATATGTGCAAAAAATAAACTCAGTTATTATGTATGGATAGCCTTGTTGTTCCAATGGTGAGATCAAAGAAGTGAGAAGATATCCCGAGAGCAAAATGTTTCTTAGAGGATGTGACTTTTAAAAACGATTGTCTCATCATGACCACAACAAGAATATGCATTTCTAAACAGATTGCTTGAATTCTGAGCCTTTTTATCTGATGTTTATCAGTCAGTCAGACATGGTAGCGGCACTTGTAGGATTATGAGAGTAGTACTCAGTAGAAAAACAGGGAAGAAGTAAGTATTCATCATTGGAATGTCACAGCACAAGATGGAAAAGGCATCGTCATGTACCCACAAAAACATTGTCTGCTTCTGAGTAACAAAGAAGTGAAAGAGGGGATCAATAAGTAGCAAAGTGAATGAAAAAAGAGAGAGTGACATGTCTATAGAAATGAATTTATGAAACGAACTTTCTTCTTGAACAGAAAACTCCATGAACAGCATTTTTTACACATTTCAGAAGAACGTCTATGTTTTCTCCACCACCCACAATGGCAAATATTCTATGTTATCAAATTCACTGAAAACAAAAAGCAAAGAGGACACTCGACAGCATGGATTTCCACAAACTGATTGGATCCAAGGAATTACCCAGGATGCTTATTAAACGTTTAGATTCCCAGGATCCACTTAACACATCTATTGAAAATAACTCTCCACAGGAGGGTTCTTGTGACTAGGCAAGATTTGCAAACATGTAATATATTATAAAAACATGTAATATGTTATAAAAGGCATCTATTATGATTATTTTATACCAACCCTTTTTGAGGGTTGAGAAAAAGAGGGCAACAATTCTGACCCACTGTTCTTTTTAACTCTTTGTTGCAAAGTAGAACAGGGGAACTGTTTTAAGGTTTCCATGTTTTAATGTCTCGGTAATGTACTTACTACAGTTTTCAGCTTTCCTGTTGTCCCGGATCACTATTCTTTGGTTGATAGTGCTGAAGAGCGTTGTCCAGTTAATGGTGTGATAATAGCACAGGTTGCTGTTGTCTGTAATGTAGATGTTTCCTGCACTGATTTCCTTCAGGGACTGGAATTGGAGAGAAGTGATGCCCTGTTGCTTGAGGATAAGCAAGGAGAGGCCACTAAAGAGAAGGGAGGGAGAAAATGGAACAGTGATAAGTATTTTCTCACCATGATAGGCATTCTTGAAGTAAAATAAGGATGTTACACCTTACTCCAAAAATAACGTTAATAGAGCATAAAAAGAGATTCAATCAACAAATCTGTGCTGAGACTATTTCTTTACATGCTATATACTGAAAGTTTTAAAAGGAATCATTTGACTCTCAAAAGGAAAATGTTCATTTTTTAGAGGTATGGATATTAATGATCTCTCTAACCCCATCTATACATTTACCACTGACATATCTGCTTACTGCTTCCTCGCTACTTCACAAAATTTAAGTTCCTCAAGGATGAAATTCTGAATTAAGACTAAACAATTAAATAAATGTTTATGGAATGAGTGTTCATCTACCCAAAGTAAGACGTTAATTCTACTCTAATTATTTAATAGATCTAGACATGCTTTCAGAGGGTAAATATTGCAGAGAATGATATGTATATTTAGCTTTCATTTATATCTCAGAAACCAAAGTGTAATTGTAATAGTTGAGGAATGTAAAAGTAAGGATAAGAGATATTAAAAATTTTAAAAAGAATGAAATTAAACTAAAATTTTAAACAATACTCAGAAGGCTTGAACAACTGGGGAAAGCATCTCTAAAAGTTAAATAACAACTACACTGGAAGCAAATTATCATTTCAAGGAAATTATTTCTATTTCAACACAGTCCACATTCTGTAATTAAATTCCTTTTCCATTCTCTAAAGAATAAATGTGTTTTGCACATTCCAATCAACTAATGAACATTATTTTACGTTTTGTAGATCAAAGCTGTCCCCTTTTATTTCAATTATAAATCTAAATATTCTTTGCTGTTAATACTCAGATTTTTTTCCATATGTTATATATATAAACACACGGAGAACTATATGTATACATATATATATATATATAAAACTTATGTGTTTGTATGTGTGTCTGTACTCAACTGAGGTCTAATTCATTCTCTCAAAATTTGCCCCCATGATAACCACATTGAGTTATTAATTACAGTGTGAACATAATAATGCCTTCACAGATTTATAACAATTTGTCCAATGGTTAGTAAAAGTTGGCTGCATATGGCACTTGAATAGATTGTATCTCTCTATCCTTTTTTATTAAGCATCTTTCCCCTTTACATTTTAAAACCTCTTACAAATATACCCGTATTAACAGCAAAATTCAATGGACTATCTGTGAAATATTGTTAGAGAATATTTGATGACAGTATTGATTTTAGGCATCTTTTACATTTAGGCAGAAAAATTAAATCAAAATCTGTGTACATAAATCAACTTTTAACTGTCCATAAATAAGAATTTCATGTAGATGAAATCTGAAATAAAATAAAACAATGGCTTAAAATATTAACCCATATTTTCTTTTATATGAATAAAAAATATCAACCTTGGAACTTTAGAACAGTGTCCTTCTGAGCCCTAACATTTCTGTCCAGTATTAACCCGCACTGATGTAAGGTGGTTGACTAATTCTTAAAACATCAGCCCCACGATGTGTTGTTCAAATGATAGCACCAGAGATAAAATGAGAGCCTCCTGATCAAACAGCATTTGTATCCCACACACCTAAGCCATTGCCAAGTCATCCAACTCCATCTTTTAATTATGATAACACAGCTCAAAAAGAAGCTTCACTTTTATGGTTCACATCACGCATTCCATATCTGCAAAACACTGACATTACTTTAAGTGATAGGCGGTTGAAAAATCAGACTGTGCATTTTGTATATTTTAAAGAAGAATTAGGGATATTTTTCATTGAGTTTACTTTTGGAATTAAGAGTGGAAACCCAATATTTCTGAAATCAGTAAATCAATGAGGCTGATGGGTTTGACGTAATGTACACAAGGTTCTAACTCCTGAAATCTGGAAGACCTGCAGCTTTGAACATATGTACGTACCTATAGAGTACTCTTCCACCAATGGTCACCAGGTTAGAAAAAACACTGAAGTCGGTCATGTTTGGGGGCCATGATTGGATGTTCAAGAAACCTACAAAAGATAAGGGTAGTAAAAAAAAATCTCAGAATATCATTGTCTTAGTTACAGTGTTTAATACTGATCATTCTTGAAATATGGTGAAAATATATTGAAAGGCAGGAGGTAGGAAAGGGCAGTGAAGATCCTATTTTTGAACCATTCTAGCTCATATTTCTTCTTCCAAGATTGAGTGTCTTACTCAAAGTTTCTGGGCTGCAATGTTCAATAGATAATGAAGATCAAGATAATGAGCACTAAGAATCTATGTTTCTCAGACATATGGAATCATATAACTGTATATGCTAAGATTTAAATGATTCTTAATTTGATTCATTCTTCTAAAAGCAAAAGTATTTAGTCTAGATAAAGAGAAAAATATAGTTTCAATTTCTCTGAAGTCCTTTAGCACTTTATCTGTACACTTATGACATGAGTTGTCTACCTTGCATTCGAAGGCATTTACATACAAATCTAACACTCCTCATTTGATTTTACATTCTTTGATAGCAAATACATGTCTGATGCATGTCTATGGTCCCCATACCACCTATGATAACAGCCCTGAATATATTCAGGGCTCAATAATATGTGCTAAATGAATGCTACATGTTATGCATGTTCAATAGAGCTTCTTATGAAAAAGTAAATAGAAAAACATGGGTGCAAAGATCAGTTGACACTTGCAAAAACAGTAACATCAAAATTTCAGGGAAATTTAATTTTTTAAATTCTGCAGGCTTTCGTGCTCTTTGATTGGAAGAATTAACATAGTTAAAATGTCTGTACTTCCTAAAGCAGTCTACAGATTCAATGCAATCACTATCAAAGTTCCAACAACATTTTTCACAGAAATAGAAGAAAGAATCCTGAAATTTATATGGAACGACAAAAGACCCTAAATAGCCAAAGCAATGCCAAAAAAAGAGCAAAGCTGGAAGCATCACAATCCATGACTTCAAAATATACTACAAAGATATGGTAACAAAAACAGCATGGTACTGGCACAAAAACAGACACACTGATAAATGGAACAGAGTCAAGAGCCCAGAAATAAAGCCACATATCTATGGACAGCTAATTTTAGACAAGGGAGCCAAGAGTATACAACGAAGAAAGGAGAGTTTTTTTCAATAAATGGTGTTGGGAAAACTGGACAGCCACATGCAAAAGAATAAAAGCAGACCGTTATCTCACACCATACACAAAAATCAATTCAAAGTGGATTAAAGACTTGAATGTTAGATCTGGAAACATTAAACTTCTAGAAGAAAACATAGGTAGTATGCTCTTCGACATTGGTTTTAGGAGCATATTTTCGAGTACCATGTCTGATCAGGAAAGGGAAACAATAGAAAAAATAAACAAATGAGACTACATCAAACTAAAAAGCTTCAGCACAGCAAAGGAAACCATCAACATAACAAAAAGACAACCTAAGAACTGGGAGAAGATATTTGCAAGCCATATACCTGATAAGGGGTTAATATCCCACATACATAAAGAACACATACATCCCAACAACAAAAAACTAACAACCCACTTAAAAAACGGGCAAAAGATCTGAACAGACATATCTCCAAAGAAGATATACATATGGCCAACAGGTACATGAAAAGATATTCAACATCATTGGCTATCAGGGAAATGCAAATCAAAACTACAATGAGATATCACCTCACTCTGGTCAGAATGGCTATAATAAGCAAGACAGGAAACAACAAATGTTGGAGAGGATGTGGAGAGAAGGGAACCCTTCTTCACTGCTGGTGGGAGTGCAAATTGGTGCAGCCACTATGGAAAGCAGTATGGAGTGTCCTCAGAAAATTAAGAATAGATCTACCATATGATCCAGCTATTCCACTGCTGGCTATTCATCCAAAGAACTTGAAAACACAAATGCATAAAGATACATGCACCGCTGTTCATCACAGCATTATTTCCAATAACCAAGACTTGGAGGCAACCTAGGTGCCTATCAAGGGGTGAATGGATAAAGAAGATGTGATATACACACACATGGAATACTACTCAGCCATAAGAAATGATGAAATCCAGCCATTTGTGACAACATAGATGGACCTTGAGGGTATTATGCTAAGTGAAATAAGTCAGAGGGAGAAAGTCAAATGCAGTATGATCTCACTCACAAGCAGAAGATAAAAACAGTGACAAACAAACACATAGAAACAGAGATTGGGTCTGTGGTTACCAGAGGGGAATGTGGGAGGGTGGAGGGCAAAAGAGGGATTAGGCACATGTGTGTGGAGATGGATTGTAATTAGTCTTGGGTGGTGAACATGATGTAATCGACAAAGAAATAGAAATCTATGATTATGTACACCTGAAATTTATATAATGTTATAAACCACTGTTACTGCAATAAGAAAAGAGTAAGAAAAAAAACGTTCTGTGAGCTTTCAAAACATGTACAAATGCTAAGGAGTAAAGACACTCATCATTTAAAGTGACATGCGTTTTAAAAACTAGAATTTGATTGAAAATGAGTTGCTGATTCCAACATTGTGTAATATTTTCAAGAAAACACTAAAATTCACATAGTTCATAGCACAAAAATCACACTTTAAAAATTACCTGTTATCTCTCGGACGGTCCGAAAGACATTCAGTTTCTCTGGGTCTATGGCTTCAATTGCATTGTAAGGGTCCCTAGAGAATCAAGAAGAGATGCAGCCAAATAGAAGATTAGATACAGTGGTGAAAATATGAAAAATGTAACAACAGTTACTTCATTCAAACTGAATTTTAATTAGCAATAGGAAGGTTAGCAATGTCTTGTCCAAATTTTTCTATGATAGATGTGGAGGGAGATTAAAATGTGCTTTGAGGATATTTTTGACAACACACAATATGAATTCATCAAAGGCTATTCCAGATGTAGAGGAATAGTTCAGTTTGACTATCCTAAAGAAACTACAAATATAGCAATTCTATTTATGAGTCATTTTATTTTATTTTGCCTTTAAAAGTTTATTCTTACTGAGGAAAATATACCCTACAAATAAATTATTTTATGGTGAGAATAATTGCCTTTTGGTCAGCTCAAACCATTCTAAATTGCTAAGAGCACCTGTAATTTCATAGAAAGGATAAAAACAAGCACATGAAGTCAATTTTCTTTTGCTCTATCTTCACATTTATCTATTAGCGGATTTTCACAATATTCATAATATTGTATGAAAGTTACTCTTTATATGGATTATTTAGAGTAATCTTGTTTCTGTTTTATTTATACTCACTTTTTTAACATAGGATCTATTTGCTTCCATCTATATGAATCATACTAACGTTTGAAAACAAAATTTACAACAAATTTAATAATACTCAAAAGGTGTTGTAAATTCTGGAGATTATTAAAGATACCATCTCCTAAGGCATAAACATATTTTTATAATTAACGTTATTGCTATGTAGATGCCCTGTCTTTTCAAAAATGAACATAAACCATCTTTTAAAATCAAATATCTAACGGAATTTTTTCAGAGTTTTTCATCTTAAGAAAATTATTTTTCATGTATAACATACTGATCATACAAAATAATTACATACTTGAATATTAAGCCAAACATAAACATAATATCAAACATTTCTCAGTAGTTCAAGTAATACTTTTCATTCTTTTAAAGAATATGTAATATTTTTTGAAAAGTTTTATTACTTTAAAAGACATTCTGTGCTATTCTGGGCAACTATTAGTATATGCCCTTCAGAGAAAAACTAAATTCTATTCATCGGCCACTTCTCTAAGAGAAATCAAACCTTCCAAGAACAATGAACTGAGGCGTTTTTAGAAGCATGTATCCACCTGTAGGAATCCTTGCTATGGACATCTGTTGTTTTACCAGTCTTTGAAAACCTTCTTTTTTGTATGGGAATAACCACTAGGATACAGTGATCCATCGGATGCAGTTTTAATAGGGCTGTCAGTCAAGGTGCTCCACAGTCTCCTGCCAAACAGATAGGCATACACCCTATCTCATGGGAATCTGAGGCTGAGTCCATTGGCATCTATTCATCCCAGCATTAGAGCCTTGAGAAGACTGTTAGTTCCAGCCACCTTGATCTCTGGAACCACCTTGGACTGGCTCTGTCAACTTGGTTCATCAGCATATTCTTCTGTACTGTGAACCAACCTTTATCTTTAAAGAAAAAAAATCTTTGCTTGATTAAATTACCATTTCAAACTAAGCAGTGTAATCTATTCAATATCCTACTAGTTTAACCTGGAGTGCTATAGAAGGCTTGGAGAAACACTGTAAAAAAGTTTCCCCAGGGGCCGGCCGGGTGGCACAGCGGTTAAGTGTGCACGTTCCACTTCAGTGGCCTGGGGTTCGCTGGTTCGGATCCTAGGTGTGGGGACATGGCACTGCTTGGCAAGCCATGCTGTGGTTGGCATCCCACATATAAAGTAGAGGAAGATGGGCACGGATGTTAGCTCAGGGCCAGTCTTCCTCAGCAAAAAGAGGATTGGCAGCAGTTAGCTCAGAGCTAATCTTCCTCAAAAAAAAAAAAAAATTAGTGGATTTCGCCACTGTAAAATAGAAAAAGTTTCCCTGTAATTCACTCATACACAATTAAGAGTTTTTTTTAACGTGACATGAGTATCTCTCAAAAGCTTAAAGTCTAAATTAAATGTGCTGGCAAACTTGCTCTATTTATAATTGAAGATACATAGAATGAATAATTACTCCTTTGATGAATATGAAGCCAAAAAATTAAGTTCACCACGTGGGAAAACTCTTGTTGTTATCATTTTCTAATGTGCAAAGGCTTTTGTATGCAGAAGAAATATCAGCATTGCAGTAGTAGGATGAGCTTTCAACATTTGTTCTTTGAAGAAAAACAGTGTAGAGAACAGCTCTGATCACATAATCAAATATTCTGGCTTTATTGAAAAACACTCAAAATTCAGGGCAAGCCCACACTAATAGGGTCTGTCCAAACGTTTACTGAGAACACTTCCAGGTTGCCAGGAATGAAATGAATTCTGGACAGTGGACCACAGAAATTTTATATGCTTAATTTTAGAGATTCAGGACTCTAATAAAATAAGTTGGCAGAATCTCACTTACTGCCTTCAAAGTACCTCTAGGGAGTTTCATCCTACAGCCACTTGAAATCCACAATACTTTAAAAGCTCGAACTTCCCTAGCTCAATTCAGAGCCATGAGAAAGAACATTGTGTTCACCCTGTCATAGTGTTTGGTGATCCAAAATAAAGCTCAGGATAAAGGAGGAGAAACATGTTTTTACAATTCCATTGAAATCACTCTATTTTTTCACCAAACCCATTATCTCTTTTCCATTATCTATCACCTAAGCACTTTGCTGTGGGTGTCTCATTGTGACAGCATGAACGTGCTTATATGGTGAGCGTTTTGTTGCTCTAAGAACACCGACATGAACAATGTCAAACACGACAAGATGTGAAAGAGGATTATTGCTGAAGATAACCCTAAACACTGAGTTTTAAGGGCAGTTCCCATTCTAAATAAGGAAATAAGAGTGTCCAGTCTATTTCTGGCAAAGGCACTATTGTGCTATATACCGAACACGTCAATTAACTTCCTTGAGCTCTTTTATTCATTAAAATTTTAATTGACAAATTGACAGCAAATTTATTTTTTTGCAGAAACTTGTTTTTGAAAAGTATAATCTCATTTAATTATGAATTTTGCCTTTCTATTGAGTTTAAAGAAATACCTCAGCTATTTTAATCAAACCACACATCCTAATAAAAACTAGTTAGTAGAAGATTGAGGGTATGGGAATGAAGCGAAATAAACATTTCTTTAATTGACTAGAAAAGTTTTTTCTTTATAATACTCCATATTATTCACCTTTAAAATCTCTCCCTCTTCATACACGTGCACACACACAGATTACATACGTGAATACACATATGCCTATGCATACATGTCTCAGGCCTAGTGAGTTAACTGTCTGTTAATACTTTCCAAAGATGAAAGGGAGAGGCTTAGAATACACGTTTCATGCTAGTGTGAGACTAGGAATGAGGAACATACCATATTTTACTTATATCTTTGTTCTGGGAAATGCCTTATATATTTTGCTTGGGACACAATAATATTAATTATCATGTTAACATTTAAATATTCTGAGTTTAAGTGCTATAATAGAGAATAAATAAAAATCTTCTGAACTAAGTATGATTTATCATAAAGAAAATATTGTCATGAAAGTAACTTTGCCTTTATTTGGTTTCTAATAGTCTATAAAATAATATCTGTTGCACTATATGCTGTGCTAAAAACGAGACATATATTAAGATTTTCTTTTGCACTGTCTTCTCCTCCTGCTTTGCTGTTTTCTTTTTTTAAATTTTTTTTGTTTTGGGGGATTTTTTTTTATTTTTGTTACTTTTGATTCTTTCTCTCCCTCTCCCTCTCTGTCCTCCCTACCCTCTCTCTCTCTCTTTCTCTCTCTCTCCCTCTGCCTCACTCCTTGCCCCAACTCTTTCTTTTTTATACCATTTTATTAAGGTTTCACTGTATTCCAAGTATTTGGCTGAACACTTAAAAACAATTTGTGTTTATAATCCCCACAACAACCAGAGGAAGTAGGTATTTATTATTAATTCAGTTCTCAACTTTACATTGTGGAAATGGCGTGTTTGACATGTAATGGAAGCCCCCCAACTCAATGCGGATTGTCCATGGTGGGGCCTCAAATCAAACTCCAGTCTAGTCTGGATCAAGTTACTCAAGGAGAAAATCTAATTCTCATTTTTAAGAGAAGCTTGGTTTACCTTTCTATTTTCATCCATCTGAGTTGATCTTTCTGTTAGTCACTTTTCAACTGGACGAATTAGCAAGGTTGATCTCCTTGAAAGTCTAATGTTTTGTAATGATTCTTCTCATAAACTCGTGAATGTATGGTCCTTATTGCACAATATATTTTTATACCTTGAAATACCTGCTTTCTGTTTTTGCATTTATTTATTAATATTTCCCCTATTCTAGGCCTTAGCTGAAGGAGAAGATGTAAAACCATTTTATAATTAGTACAAATCTAGAGTTTTGATAAATATGTTCCATAATGAACCAGGACTAAAATAACTATTCTGAACCACACTAAGCCAGCTCTTTTACAAACCTTCCCACCTGTGCTTTATCTATAAGAAGGTTAACCAGGGGCTGGCCCTGTGGTCTAGTGGTTAATTTTGGCATGCGCTGCTTTGGCGGCCCATGCTTGGTTCCTGGTGCAGACCTACACTGCTCATCAGTGCCCATGCTGTGACAGCAACCCACATACGAAATACAGGAAGATTGGCACACATGTTGGCTCAAAGTGAATCTTCCTCAAGCAAAAAGAGGAAGATTGGCACAGATGTTAGCCCAAGGCGAATCTTTGTCACACAAAAAAAGATTAACCATCAGCAGGTTGCTTTTGTTGGTTCATAATCCTTCTACTGGCACAAAGTTCTTGCAGTGGTCCTCAGTGGGGGCAGTACCGCTCCACTAAAGGGAGGCTGGGGCACTTGCAGAGGTGTTTCAGTTGTAACAGAGACTGAGGGATACTTCGGGCTTTAGTAATCCCAAACCAAGGAAGTGAAATGTCTTTCACAGCAAAGGATCGCCTCATGTCTTGAACAGCCTTAAAATGTCCCACTCAATTTAGGACCTCATGTGCACAGACTTCATAGTTGCTAGTATTTGTCAGTAATTCTGTAGTCATGTTGCCTCTATTTCAATAAAACTTATTTCCCTGCACTTCTTGCACAGAATGAGTTGTTTTATTTCTTATAAATCCTAACTTTCATTACAAGTAAGTAGAAGCTGGGCATTTTCCTATCAATACATATTTTAATGTATTGTAACATTATGCATTACTTTTCTTGTTTCTTCTTTAAATTACAACTGGAGAATTATAATGACTTTATAAAATTATGTATATAAGTAGGCTATCTTATCTATGATTTTGATTTCAGCATTGAACAGGGAGTGTTAAAATGCTTAATATTTAAAAGATGGATGTTGGGTCTGATTGGGATGAAAAGCACTCATCTAGTGAAATTCATGAGACTGTGTTCTCAAATTTTTCCACACACTGATGGATTTGAGGCCAATTCATTGACTACATCCATGTAGAACCAGGCAATGTGAATCAAGTGGCTATGTCTTCTTATTTTTCAGAATATAGTGTTAACATGATATGATCTTTCATTAACGATGATATTTCATTTTAAAATAGTTAAAATGTGGATATATTGTTCTGCTAAATGTTATATATGAGTTAAATTACATAGATACACTTCTCCTACCTGATGGGGCCAAGAAGTTGAAGACAGCAATGTGAAGGATTCAGA
Source organism: Equus asinus (assembly GCF_041296235.1). Classification (NCBI taxonomy): domain Eukaryota; kingdom Metazoa; phylum Chordata; class Mammalia; order Perissodactyla; family Equidae; genus Equus; species Equus asinus. The sequence goes on along the minus strand of NC_091808.1, from coordinate 25,883,362 downwards.
GGAGCAGAGGGGACTATGCTAAATTCAATTGAATATGTCCCATCTCAAAATGGTTAGTACTATCCAGCTCCAACATATTGTTGCCATGTAAGAATGTAGGTTAAGAGCAACCAAGTCCACATATTTCTAAAGAGAAGTTTGAAATCTTGACCTTATTTAAAAAATAAAACACTTCTTGGGCCAAATATGACATATCTGGGACAGAAAGTGAATACATATTATAATATCTGGTATAGACCCACATTAAAAGCTTCATTTTAAAATAAAGAAATGCTTAATGCAATAAGACCTACAGTAATTTATTTGAATGGAAAGAAACACTTTGTTCTATTTCTCTTACTGTTTTTATCTGTACATATTTATTCACAATGTGTTAAATTATTTTGCTGCTAGAAATGATGTGATATAAATTTAAAGTAAGATTTTGAGTTGAAATTTGTGAGTGATATTCTTTATCTGTAGCCTGTAGCACTAATATTTAGGGATTAAGTAGTAATATAGACAAATAAATAAAATATGAATTAAAAATATTGACATTTGTATTGCGATTGAAAGCATACAAACTTGGTCATTTTCCCAGTTAAAATCAGTGGGTGGTTCTGTAATGAAATAGCCCAGAGAGTGTTACAATTTTCACTGCTAAAATTAAATTCATTAAGTAGATCTTTTATAAGAGTACTAACTTCCCAATCTAAGAAAAAAGAGAAAAAGATACATTAGGAAAAAGAGAATTCCTGAAAGCTCAGGAAAATGTGAGCTTACTGATTTGTTTTCTGTGAGATACATTTTTAAAGGAATATTAATATATGTTGTCTTGAACTAATCAGTTAGGAATTTGAATTCCCCATTTCACTCATCGATATTCTCTCCCTAAACAGACCTAAAAAAAGGTCAAGCTTGCTGAAATCTATAGATTTAAGAAGAATGTCTTACAAATATGTTGTAGCTTATCTATGAAGTTATATTTTCAAAGCTAATTAGGCACCAAACTCATAAGCTGGATGTATCCCAAAACTTTGGTTTATGATCACTGCTGGTGAAATCTGGCATTTGATTTTGTTGGAGAAAAGCATTTATATAGAACAGAACTTTTCTCGGTCAAAAGGAACCAAACAGACAAAGCTAAAGAATCTCTTCAGTTTTGTTTAGACTTCGTAAAATAATATTCTACAAAAATTTAATACTGACCCATGAATACCAGTGACAAGGAAGATCAAATTCCCATTGATTTTGGTGCAGTTTATGAATTTGTCAATGTTACTGGAATCCACAGTCTGAGCTGACAGTAGTGATCCCGTGCCAATGCCATCGCAAGCTGTAGAAACGAGACTCACAGTCAGGGAGTTGAAAAACTGTTTTTCAGTCCATAAATCATTGCATTTTCATTATAAAAATGAAAAAAATTCATCATAAGAAATAAATTTTCTAACAAATAAAATAATAATTCTTTCACGCAACATTTACTACTGGGCGTGCTTTAAAATACTGTCCTTGCATTTTAGTCTAGTGACTATGATTTGTAAGAATTACATTTTATAATAGGACCCAGTGTGCATACGCAACACTTACATACCCTGACTACAAAAAAGTCACCTATTTTAAAATCCATCCTAAAATATCATTTTTAATAATTTTAAACACTGGTCACTTTAGTAAAATAATTTCATAGCCTAATGATGGTCTGCAACCTGTGGTTTTAAACACACCAGTCTAATTAAGAATAGATGTTAAACAGAGTCCTACTGATGTGAGTGGTAACCAGAATCAAGAGCCATTCAAATATTCATAGTTAAATTGAGTATTACCTGTGCTCTCTGAAGGCTCCACTTAAAAAACAAACAAGCGAAAATGTATACGTGTGTGTGGAGAAAGAGTCCAAAAGTAACTCTAAAGTTCACCGTTTTTACAGGCACTCTTTGATGCCTTGGAAAGCTTAATAACGTTTGGAAAAATTAGGCCACTTTCATCCTGCTCAATTTAAGCTTCATTCCAGCAAGGGATTTGAGCACCCTAGCTGGAGCGATTTCTTCTTCCACTAAAATTCTATAATATGAATTATCTGCAACATTTATTTAACACACGGTAAATGTTGTCATTTCATGTATCTTATCTTTCAAAACATTTTTTAGACCTGGAAATAAATGTCACGTTGCATGTCTCTTTGTGTCATCTTTCATGCATAGCAGATCATTATGCACACAGTGGCAAGCAACTAAGATGTGTTCTTGATGCTAAAACAATCATGTGAACTGTTCCGCATAGCTTCTAAGATTCGCTACCTATAGGATGAAATGCAACTTTACTTTTTAGTCCCTATCAAAGTTAACTCTGAGTATTATCTGTATCCTTTTAGTATATATCATTCAAAACCAATAATACACACTGTTACAACAATTGATACTTTGGGGAACTGTTCAAAGTCATAGAAAAGTGTGCGTGGGAAGATTTGGTGGTACGAGAGCTGTGTTCCGAGAGACTAACTTAGTCAGCCCATTAAAAGGTGAAAGAAAAACCTTGGTAGAGGCCCCTGTTCTGGCTAAAATAATCTCAGCTATCACTCACCTTTTGGGCAAATATCAGTGCAAGGTTTACACATTTTAATACCATTTTCTTCTACTTCCATCTTGGAACTAGGACAGGCACGCACACAAGAACTGGAATCGACCACAAAGTTATCTGACAAAACAAGGTAAAATTAGTAATGATACTGATGTTCAGCAAACAAATTTAAAACAAGATATTTTAGGCTTTGAAAATGATTACCATCATTGATAGTATATATGTCTTTTCCCCTAAAACAATTCTCTGTCTAAATATCTCGACCTGAAATCGCATCTACAACATTGACATTCAAATCCAGTGGCAGTGACTATTAACAACGTACTTGCTTGACTACTGCTCCACATCCTGAATTGCCCCCAAAATAGAGGGAATTTATTTTATAGTCTTAGGAAACTACGTGACATTTAGTTTATGATTTTTCAGTAGTTCCACTTCATTTCATGGCATGATGCAAGTTTGAAGTCTAAAAATACTTCCCATTACATGAAGCTCAAGTTAAACTGCCTTAGATCAAGAAAGTGCACTTCATATCCAGGAGGAAATGTTTACTAGATTCTGTCTTTCCGTGGAGTGCCATAGAAACCATCCCAAAGTTTTTCAAGAAGAAACAAAATGAAATTTGAAAGGGCAGTACTTTAGGAAAGGTATACTAAATAAACTAGTAACATCTAGTTACCTGATAGATTGGTGAAATGTTTGGGAGTCCAGGGATCTGGAATATTCCAGGATATTCCCTCCCCAAAAAAGGACAAATTATTGCATCTAGAGCATCCTGGAATAAAGGGAAAACATAATACCTTCTAGACCACTTTGGGTTTTGCAGGCAGCATCCTTCCATGTCTGGGAATACTGCTTCTGGCCCAATATTCAGTGGTATGGAAGGCTTCCAGCCTTGAAGGGGCCCAGAGCAGGAAAGGCATGTGGCGCAGTCCAGGCTGGGGTGCAAGAAATTCTGCTACTTGGGTTATAAACCCAAGAGGATCTATGATACTGGAAGTATCTGTGTTGAGAAAATATGCCATGTGGAGTTATGGCAAGTCCTAACTGGAAAATCATATCAGAGACCTCTAGGATTCTAGATCTAAGCCAGGCCATCCGAAGCATAGATTATAACCATTTAACAAACATCTTCTAACATGTTTCTGGGTCCTGGTAAAGATAGAACACTTAACTATGGGTCACTGATTGACCTTGTAGGCAGAATTGCCCGTCACCAACAAGATTTTATTAGAAACATGATGTCATAATGTTGCGCAGGTCCAAGAGAAATCCACTGTAAGACAGAAGCAGTGCATTTGGGATTGGATGTGCACAGGGGCAGAGGCATAAGTGAGCTGCATAAGCAGGTGGTCCAGACCCCCATGTCATACACCATCGTGCTGGCACTTCTCACTAAGCTCATACATCTTGCTGCATGGGGGGCCGAGAGAGGGTGCTTGTGACAAGCTGAAAGAGGAGACAAAAATTAAGCTTGGCATGTGGGTGCAAGCAGTTGAAAATGGATGGCAGCTGCCCTGCAGCCTCACTCAGGAGTGGACTTGAAGGAGAGTGGCAGGGAAAAATCCTACCAGTGGGCATAGTTCTGGGTAGTGCAAATAATCATTTACTTTGTGTGGAAGTGACCTGAGCTACGAATATAATGGACTCATGAGCACTGGCTTGCCCTGGGAGAAGAAATACTGGAAAATCTGAGATTGAAGGGAGTCTGGGGTAGAGGGATATACATGAATCTGTGGGAGTGGGCACAAAGTGTGAAGATCTTTGTATTCCACCAGAGGGTGTCTACCACAAAGGAGGCACTTTGTTTAGACTATGTTGCAGCCTGATCCTGCTTCCTTTCCTTCCTCCACAGGTCTTGATTCTGAGAACACTCCTTAACAACTTAATCTCAGTCTCAGGGGATATACTGTATCAGTCAACAGGTGCATATACTGTATATTACGGAACCACCTTTTCTGCAAGGTCTTTAGGAATACTTCATATTTAAACACTTTCTCATTTTTGCAACAATTTATGCTAAGTGGAATAAATAAAGATTAAAAATAGCCTCATATTAGTTAGGTTCAGGTTTTGCAGCCAAATGAGTTTCAAAAAATATCTGTTGTTTGGAGTTTTTTAATTCCAGAATTCTGGATTAGGGATTGTAGATCAGTATTTAGAGGCTAAATGTCTATGCTTTTCCAAGATAGCTACAGTTTAGCAAATCATGCGTTATGAGCAAGGCCCATCAAAGATTTGAATTTTACATAGGCAAATACTGACGTTCTTTAAATTAATCTATAATTTGATAGGCCTAAAGTAAAGCAAGGATGGAAGTTTGTGAGTTACCATGTGTAAAGTAACTAGACATGCAGTATCACACAGCCGCTCCCAGTGTTAGGTACTTGCCACACGTAGGACCCCAGAGCCTTCAGATGAGCCACTGTAAGGACCAGAGTAAAGGAAAGGGGACGTAGTTCACTTTCCTGGCCCTTCTTCCACTCCAGCTCAACCCCTGGGCCTCAACCTCAGGCCTTGAATAAAAGGGAAAGCACCAAAAATCTAAAATAAAACCAGTTTTGATTGTCTTTGGGATAAGTCACCATAATTTGAAGATAGTAGAGTAGGAGGATATTTATCTAAGAAAAGGAAAAATGTCATCATTGAGCCCCATCCTTCCATACTTTCAAGTCCCCTGTTTTGCAAGGGTAGCAGCTGGTGGGATACAGGGTAACTTTAGACAAGAGGTTATTAGATCAAAAACATATGTTTGTGGGCTGGCCCGGTGGCACAGCAGTTAAGTTCGCACATTCCACTTCAGTGGCCTGAGGTACTCAGGTTCAGATCCTGGGAGCGGACCTAGCATCGCTTATCAAGTCATGCTGTGGCAGGTGTCCCACATATAAAATAGAGGAAGATGGGCACAGATGTTGGCTCAGGGCCAATCCTCCTCAGCAAAAAGAAGATGATTGGCAGCGGACGTTAGCTGAGGGCTTATCTTTCTCAAAAAAAGAAGAAAAAATATGTTTGCACATCCAAGTGTTTATGATGAAAAAGTCCTTAACATCCTAGAGTTAGTGTGCCTGTGACTTTAAAATGCTAATTCACAGGCACGTTAAATTTATATTTATTTACATATTTATATGCATAGTTTATATTTATATAAGTAAATATATAAATATATTTAATAATAATGATTACAATTGCCATTGTTTTCAAAGACTTGTTTGTATATACTATCCCTCTGATCCTTATTCCCTATGACTCTGGGAAAAAGAGAGTGGAGATGTGATTATTACCATCCACATCTTAAAGAGGAGGAAACAGAAAACTAAATAGTTAATTTAAAATCACATGACTTATAGGTTGGCAAAGCCAGAACTCATATCCACTCTAATCCCACGTCCCTTACACTTCCTACTCCATCCTATGCACAAAAAGAAGAAAACCATAGTATCTGTATTCTGTAAGCTGTAAAGCCTTCTTTTAAATGAGTATGTAAATGAACGTAGTGAATTTTTCCAGCCTTTTCAATAGGAAAACATTGACCACTCCAAGCAAAGAAACTGACTTGAGTAAACATCAAGACATATATTGTACTGAATTCTTGATGAAAGTTAAGCTGGTCACTTTGAATCCCCAGGAAAAGTTATCAATTTGGTGAAGACCTTAACATTGCTTTCATATCTATCGTTCTTGTTTAAGATTAGAAGTGATATTAAAACTCTAATGCTATGTATTCTATTACAAATAAGTAATCAGAAATAATTTTAGGTAAAAATTCATTGTTATCAGAAAAAGACCTCACTCATTACATAGTTTGCCGCGACTTTAATCACTTTTCTGGGAGACAGCATCATGTGCAAAAACGTGGAGGTGTAGTGAAAATGGTGACTTTAGAAGTCAATGACGCTGAACTCTCACCTCAAACATGCTACTCTTTTGCTGAGACTTTGGACTAATCACTTTAGTTTTTGAATTTTAATTTAGTTATTTGTGAAATGATAGCGATAGTACCCACACCCAAGGAATTCATCATTATTGTTACAAGTTTCAAATTATAATAAATTTACATGAAATTCTTTTGTTTTTAACTGACGGTCTAATTAATTTGGCTATTCTTATCCTGTTACTTACGTGGGCACTTCTTGACACAAAATGCTCCATACGTGTACTTTGCATTGAAGTTATGCTCCAACTGAAAGGTGGTTGGATTGTAGACAAAAGTTTGGGGACACTGAGTAACACATGCTCCACTGTCATTGAAATTCATGCAGGCCTGTAACACAGCAAATACCAATTTCATTTGAAGATAACTTTCCTCATGCTTGTTAAAGGAACACTGACGCAACAGTTTTGTGAAAAGGTTGTTTTTTACTTGGTATTCATCAATTTTATAAAAACTGCAAAATTTGATAATTTTGTCATTGTTAGTGTTTATTTTTTAAGTCAAAATTTGTTTAAGCCCTCCAAAATTTTACAAGACTACTTTTACAATGTGTGTAAATATACTATCTATAGTTATTGATGTTCGATTTGCTTAGAATCTATCCACTAATTTGTAAACAGAATTGGTTTAAAATATAAAGTTAGCTAATGGTGAAGAATCATTTAAGCTCACACTTATTCAAAGGGTTTGTGTTTAGTCTTAGAGTCTGGTACTGACAACTAAATCCCAAATTCTGTAGGCTAGACTTTCCTTAAGCTGGCGTTTGGAGAGTTCAGTGATTTATGTTACATGGTTAAGTCAATCATCACCATTGTACAAGGAGAAAACACCATGCTGGCCATTTAAACTGGACTCAAAGAAAAGGCTCTGGCAGGAGACTGGTCAGTTGTAAATGTAGGCTGTGTAATATCCAAATGTAAAGAAGCGCGCATAGTTAGTCCGTATTTAAATAATATGATGCCATTTCCTGGATGGTCTTTTTCATAACGCCACACCATTTAGTAAAAGCTCCTAAGTTCAACTAAAACAATTTGTTTCTTCTGACTTATACATTTGTACTGAGTCCCACCTTGTTAATATTTTCAAATGCATTTGAGGAGAATTAAAAACAATTGTTCCACCTGAGAGTTAAGCATTTGATATAAAAATAGAACATATGTATAAATACATAAAAACAGATGATTAACGAAAGAATAGATGAACTAATTCTCAGAATTAAAAAATTAAACCTTCATAGAAATAAATTGGGCTTTGGGAGGTAAGCTAATGTGAACTCAAGCTATATTTTACATTTCTTCATAAATTGTATGTATGGTTATTAATAAGCATTAATTTATTCCGTTTCCTCAAAACATTTTCTTCATCAATTGTTATGTTAGTAAGTACTTTGTCACAAACATGACAATTCCCTGGTGATGGTCTACAGAGACATAATCAGAGCGAGACTCACTGATGATACATTATTCACCACGATGACACTTCGAGGAAGAACATATTGAAAACCAACCTAGAAAACTCAGACAGTTTTAATTTATGACTACAAAACTTCATGTGCCCTCATAATTGCTTTACTAACATACTTTCTGCAGTGTTGTACACAGATTTCTTGGCAACAAAGGAATGCAAGGCAGAGGAATAAAACAAATTTACCATCCAGACAGCGTACAAAACAACACAACTTACACCAAGGCCTCGGTCTGGCATTCTTGAACATTCTGAACCAAATGCCAAAGTGGAATCACTGGCCCATTCCATAGAAGTAATGAAATGAGAATTCTGAAGCTCACTCAGCACTCTATCATAATAACGGAACCATGAAAAAAATGCAGTGAAATCTAAGAGAAAGTTATGGCTATGTTGGTGTTTACTGTTGTTATTGTTTTGGAATTGTTAACACAACACCCGTTCAGTATCCTCCAAATCAAGCTTCGATCCCAGGTCTGGTGATTGGCAAGAGAAGGGTCTCAGTTCAAGAGCTGCTGAGCATCTTTCTGGAATGTTTAACATTTTTATTTTATTTTCTTCTTCCTTCCTATTCACTTCTGCAATACATACTTTTGTTTCCCTATAGTATCAAGGTAGACAAGTTAAGTTTCCTATGACATTAGGATATTACTATCCATACCATAATAGCCGTAATTTATATTTTGCCTATTTTTGGAATTAAGTGCCAATTTGAAAAAAATTACTCAATTCTAAATATGCGTGTAGTTTCTGGATATTTGAAAAGGGAAAAAAGAAAATAGATTCTTATGTTCACTTTTAACAACAAAAACAATTTCTTATTTTATGATTTTTAGCTTAAAATGAAATAATATTCTATGTATATGAAATTACATTAACTACCGCTCACAGAGTTGCTTGTATGTATTCAAAAGAACAGAAAGAATGGTATCAGGGATATCAAAATGTAATTAAGAGCCCCCAAGAAGCTACAAATGTTAATTTTAAGGAAGTAAAAGTGTCCTCTTCTAAAATAAAAATCACACAGATTAGCATGTAAATTTCTTAAAACATGTATTTATAAATTTTATAAATTTTAAATAATATTAGCTTGTAAACAATATAAACCGAAAAACAGTTAAATTCATAAATTTATCTGCTATAATCTTGAAATTTATATTCAAGAAATAATTGTAAGTGCCCCCACTCAAAAGACTCAATGATGTAACAACAGAAAACAGGTAATTACTGTAAATTTTGGAAGAATGTTATTAGCTTTTAAAGCGCTATCTCAATATGTTCCCTCACATTCTTCAGTGTCTCACTTGTAACATACATTACATCAGAAAGACTTAATTCTTGTAGTAGAACAGAACAACCCTAGTTAATCAATAGACACTCAGTGAGGGAAAGACTTCTAGGAAGGCAGAGCATCTTTCTTAATCCTGAAACCGTTAGATTTGATCTTCTTTTAATACGATGTTAAAGATTCAATGCGGCTGAGTCAAATAAGGGTTGAGGAGTGCGACCAAGAGAGTAAGAGCTCCCAGACTCACAAAGCAGTCAGTGTCCTTGGGTCCCGAGCAGCCCCCAGCACATTCTCGATGACAGCAGTCACTGACGTAGGGTCCGTAGCACCTGCCATCACATTGTTCTGCACACACTGTCCTTGTCACTGCAGAAGACAGAGATGGGCCTCGATCAAAGTCAGCCACCAAGAGAAACTTCTAAGGTGATTTGGAGTAGCTGAGAAAAGCTGAGCTCTGGAATACCAATTTACTCCACCCACCACTCATTCAATTTAGCAAACATTTACTGAATGCAGTCTGCAACAGATTAAAATGACTGTAGAAAAAACCTTCAAAATTAACACATAAATTTGTTTTTATATTCTTTCTTCTTCCAGCAAATACTTATAGTGCTGTATAAAAATCATACAATTTAGCAGAAAAGAATCAAATTTGAAATAACTGAATGAGGCATTTCGGCAGGTTGGGAAAGATGGAGCCAGCAGAGAAGTCAATTCACGATGTGCACAGTAAGCTCCTACGGCAGAATGTGTCCCCAGAAATGAAACTAAGATTTTTAGTAGTCAATGTAAAAAGGAAATATAAACTCTTACATGATTCACATTATGTTTTATGTGATTCGTATTATATAGAGATAGATAAACTGATCTGTAGTAGCACAATTGTTTCTATTCTTGAGATTTAAATAAATTTTCTACCAAAATTTCTCAAATAGAAGGACCTATGTAAGGAATGGAGTGACATAAAAGAGAGAGAGAAAGAAAGAAAGAAAGGAGGAAAGAAAGAAAGAAAGAAGGAAGGAAGGAAGGAAAGAAAGAAAGAAAAAGCAGAAAGAAAGAAAGAGAAAGAGGGAGGGAAGATGAAAACACATACATAGCAAACACAACAAAAAGCATCACTGGTCTTTTCTTATAATGTCCTTCATTCTAAGCTAACAGCATCATATCAAGGTACGCTTTAATGAAAGCAATGCTATAGGCTGGGCATCAAAACTATAGTGTTGAGGGACACAATTCTGCTTATCTCACTTATTCCAGAGATATTTTGAGAAAATTAGAGAAATGAATTTTACAGGCTATGCAGCATATTGCTTCTTGGTTTTTGTGTTTCCACTTGAGCCTTGTTTCTTCCCATGTCTTTGACTAGTTCTCCAAAACTTCCTTCACTGTTACTAGAGTGAGATTCCGCTCCTTAAACATTAGTATTCCCCAGAGTTGATCTGGACAATTTTCTTTGGGCTATGGGCTCATGCCTGGGTGAAATCATCCATCCTCTACTTTGCATACTACTTATAGGTAGATGACATCCACATCTGAATTCTCAATTGAGCTGCAGCATGTGTTTCCATCCGTCTACAGAAATCCCATTTAGTTACCCCAGGGTGTACAAAATGGAATGTAACTTGCTTTCCTACCTCCACCAGTGAGGATATCTCTTTTCTTTGTTCCGATATCTCAACGATTAGTAGCACTATACATCCAGTAGCTCAGCTAAAAATCTGGGGTGTGTTTTCTATTTCTCCTTTCCCCTCACCATCACCTCTCATACCTAAAAATATTATCAAGTGCTAGCCATAAACATTCCTCGTTACTGTCTCTCTTCTATACTCCAACTTCACTCAGAAACTTATCCCTAAATTATTATACAGCCTTCTAAAAGTTTTTCAGATGCCAATTAATGCTCCATGTTACTTTAAAAGAAATGGCTTGAAAATACAAGCCACTGCCTATAAATCTGTGTTGTTTCACAGTATGAACTTACTTGCCATCCCTGTGTCAAAAGAGTATATCCTTAGCAAGGGATGAAAGTCTTCCATCAGTTGACCACCATCTCTATCTTTACTGGTATCTCTCACTACTCTCACTGTGCTTCTCACATCCAGCCACAGAGAAACACCACTTGTGATTCCTAATTCCTTGTACCATAAGTAATTTTGCCTTTTGTCATTGCCTTTTGACAACGTATTCCTCCATGCTAACCCCCCCCCCGCCCCCCGTCTAGCAAATACTTATCCATAAGATCCAGTTCTGCTGCCACAGATAGCCTTTCAGATACATCTTCAGGCTGGGTTAGTCTATCACTCTTGCTTCTGAACAAGCAAGAAGATCAAGTTGATACAGAGGTCTATGCAGTCAGAAGGCCTAGGCTCAAATACAAACTCTACCCTTGAGATACGGGCAAAGTATTTAACCATTCCATATTTCACTGTTCCATTTTAAAGACAGAGTTCGTATTGGTCCCTATCTAATGGGACTGAAGATAAATAGACATACAGGTGTCAAGTGCTTAACATGGCCCCTATAAATAGTGCTCAGCAACTGTTAGATATTATTACTGCACTTATCATAATACACCGTATTTATTTTTTCCATGTTTGCTCTCCTACTATACTATTAGTAGGAGTAAACTAACTTATTGAAGTGTATTTTCTTACCTAAGATTGTATCCTTAGTGACTAGTGCTGTGTTTGGCACTTGGTACACAATAAATAAATACCCCCTCCAAGTAAATAAATAAGTCATATATTGCCATCTTCATGAAATTATCTGTTGAGTGCTTAATGCGCTTATCAGAGGGAAAGAAAACACATAAAGAATTAAAAGGGTAGGGCAGTAAGATATATAGAGACAAATATTAAAATACTGAGAAACAGAGCACATCAAAATGCAAATACTTAAAAATTTTGTTAATATCTTTTTAGATTTATATGCCCCTTAAGGTCTGCCATTGATTGTTTCATGATTCTGTATTTTCACTTGGATCCTTTTCAACTGAACATGATGATGATATTCATAAAATAGTGCACAATGTTTAAATAAGAACTGCATCCTTCCATTGGATATGACTATATTACTCCCTATGTAGTATAATCAATACAAACACCTAATAGAATTTAAACCAAGAAAGCACATGGACCCATCTTCTCTCTTTTTATTTTGTAAAAATAAAGTCATATGATATTTCTTATAAGCTTATAGAAGATTTTGAAAAAAGCAGATTTTTAGGTCTAGGTTTGTAAGGGCATATTTTGTATTTGTAATTTGGGTAACATTAAATTTTGAAATTAATAATTTCTTCTGTAAGTATTCTAGCATAAAATTCTACACAATAATGTCGAATTGTTTTTTACCTTCTCTAAGCCTTTGCTCAAATCTCTCCTTCTCCGTGAAGTCTACCCTTATTTAACAGTGAATCCTTTCCAAACCACTGATTCCTGATGGATCCTTCTCTTCTTCCTTTCCTTCTCTCTCTTCCTTCCTTCCTTCCTTCCCTCCCTCCCACCTTTCTTCTCTTCTTAATAATAGTAATTCAATAATAATTATACTGTGAAGTTTCAAACATGTATTTTAAATTATTCAGTCATATGTTGAGTCCACTTAAAATTTTTCAAAATGGCATTTTCTTCTATATAGTGGACACACATCTCATAGTTTTTCGGGACACTTTGAGCTTAGATATGCCATTTCATTTCAGGAACATGCAGAGAAACATCCATCTAAGTAATTACTTTTTAAAATTTTGATTTAAGATATTAAAAGGGAATTATGGTATTTACTTCAAAAAACAGTCTATAATTGATTTAAAAGATAAAAAGTCTGATACATTCAAGAATAAAAATAACACTTTTTGATATCATGGTTTTCACATGCCTTAATTCCAGTTGAAAGTTCAGTAAGGATGAAACATATTTACAAGTGTTTACTTGACAGATAATATAAGTAACCAAAAAGACAAAGCAATAACCTTAATCTCTAAACAGTGATGTGACATAGTTAAGAAGCATTTTTTCACATAGTTATGTGAGACTCATTTTTCGAAAGAAAATTTGCACAATCTACTGAATGGCATTTGTTGATTAATAAGAATTACTTAATATGAATTAAACACATCAAACTATGCTCATATTTTATTATGATGGAAACAAAAAACAGTTTCTGAAATCAATGAGGTAACTCAGCCTCCACGGGAACATTAACTTATAATTGCTTTGGTTATATTAATTTGCATCCTTGCTTGAATATTATTTCATTAGAATTTTTCCCCCTGCATTTAGTGTACTTTCTAAATTGCTTCATTGGGTCCATTAAAATATCTGAGTTGAATTTTAACTAGCTTATTCATTGGTGGTACATCACTAGCTGTAATTGTTTAATATAAAAGGTAAAACTTGCGAAGTTAAAATGCTTATTAGATTAGGGTCAATAAACTTGAAATTGGAAGTGGGGGTTTGTTGAAAATACCCATGAGAATCAGTTGGGTAAAGTTGAAGGAAACAAACATTCCAGAGTAAGGGGATGCTTCGGGGAGAATATCCACCATTTCAAAACACTGAAGTGTTTGTAAGTAGCTTTATCATATCAGTGTCTCACTAATAAAACAATGGCTTAATTACTTCTTTAAATATAATGATAACTGCACTTAAAGTTACTCCCTTAGAAGAAATTTATTTTATTGGAAGAACTTTGGCAATTTATTAACCAAATATTTATTGTTGCTTCCTGTGAGTAACAGAAAGGACAGAGAAAATACATAAATTTTGCAAAACAGAGCACTGACGTCACAATGACAAGACAAAAGATATCTACCCACTAAAAAAAAATAAATAAGGCTAAATTTAGGCAAAGTCTTTATAAGCATCTTCTTCCCATGTCTTTATATTCCGCCATTTTTTTCCTCCTCCCCTATTCCCTTCTTCCTTCATCTTCTGCATCTTCTCACCATCAGTGCCTTTCAATTTTCTTTTCTACTGAGTGGTTCTAAAACCAGGCTGTATACTAGTTCATCTAACAGAGCCTTTCAGACTTCCATATGGGGCCTCTTGTGTAAATGAAGATTTTGATTTAGTCAATATCAGTGGAGCACAAGATTGTCCATTTCTAATAAGCTCCCAGGTAAGGTCACTGCCTGCTGGTCCACAGACCCTATTTTGAGTAACAGGATATAGAGTACTTTAAAAAAAATGCCTAGGAATTATATAATTCATATTAAATTGAAAACACCTACAAGATTCTAGGATTTGATACATTTAATAAACTCCCCAGTTGATTCCAATATGCAGCCAAGAGTTGAGAACCATTATGCCATCCAGTGAAAATGGGAAAAACTCTAGGTTATTTACACTATTTGATTGATTGACTGACTATTTTTTGTCTGAAACTTACACTGACTGAACTCTTGCTTTAATTTCCTATTTGTATTGTTGAGCTTTCTATCACTAATTGGGATATCAACCATGCAAAATTAACCTGCAAGCAGGTAGGAAGATTTGGGAAGAGAAAGACCTCCAGTTGGGGCAGAAATATTGCTTGGCCAATTCTGAAGGCCAAAATTTCGGATGAGTTGAAGACCATCAGAAAACTGATCGCTTCTCTCACCCAGCAGCTGTCTGCATGAAAAGTATCCTGAGCAGCCCTCAATTTTACTGCCAGGCACATTTGTAAGCATATTTGTTTTATTTTTGTTTTATTCTATTTCTGTTAGTATTCAATGACCCGCACCTCTATGCTGCCTATATTATTTCTGTTTATTGACTGAATTTCGACGACCTGTGTCCATGAAACACACCATGTCTATCAAATAGATGGTACTTCAGTGGGATGGTTTCAACGTTAGGCGGTTTTCAGTACGTATTTGGAGGTTAGAACAGGAAGAAAAATGCTTGGGTTAAAGCAGAGGTGATTTGGGGTGGATGTGAAGAAGAATTTATTGACATTTAAAGTGATAAAAACACTGTAGCGGGCTACTGAATGTGCTTCTTGAATCTTTATTTGTCAGTATTTAAGGGCAATCTCTTCTGGATGCTTTAGACATTCATTTAATTAAAAATAGAGAGCTTGATGATAATGCTCTCTAGAGGTACTCTCTAGTTCTACGATCCAATATTTATTCCTATGAATGGTGAAATTGACTAAAAAATGAACACTTTGGGTTGTGTAACATGCTTTTAGAAAGATACTGTCATCAGGATATACTTTAAATGAAACAAAGCTCATAGACAGTCCAAGAACATGCATGACTTCTGGAGCGTGCTGAAATGTGTAGAGAATCAGGTTTAATGAAACCAGCACCAAGCTATACACCAAAACTCATTCTCTCAAAGGAGAATAAATGGAAACATTTGTGTGTCCAGTGCCAGGTAGACTCTAAGAACCACATAGGAAGATCTAAAATAAAGATGCCTGGCCCTTCTCTTACATTCTGATTCAGTAAGTTTGGGGAAGGGGCCAGAAAATTCACTTTTTATTGTGACCCCAGGTTTTCATGAAAGAGCATTTATAAACCAACATTTGGAAACCCCTGCTCTAAGACACGATCTTCCTCCTGTTGAGAAGTCACTCCAGGAAAGGTAAAGCATGTGTTGAGACGGGAAGGCAGAAGTGGAGACGGGTCTTCAACTGGAATGCTGCTTCCTACCTCATGCTAGATCACAGTAATTAAGCCCATAATTGTTGCCACAACAAGCGAGTCCTCAGGATATGTAAGACTATATCCTGATTTGGACAGGGAAGGAATTTTGCACTTTAAGGATTTTTCAATTATTTTATCCAACAATATAAGGTCTAACACACTGAAAACAGCTCTCAGAGAAGATACGCAATTTTTTTTAAAATAATTGAATCTAGACAAATAGATTTATGAAAAAGTATCTGGACCTTCCAAACTGCCAAAATCATACTCATTTTCACATCACAGCAGAAAAATGTAATTGATTATCTCTTATTCCTAATTCAGATTAGTCTGTTGATGGCTACTCCAAAGGAACTGGCTGGGCTATACCATGAGGTATACACTCTCACAGGTAACATAATGGTTTCATCCTAAGTGCAATAACCACTACAGTTCTCCTGAAAGACATGGCAAACACCTGCAAAGCCCTCACTGAAATAACATTCAGAGTCAGTTAATAAAAGTCTGCCCAGATTTTGGCAGCTACTAATCAGGTTTGACTCTTGTTCCAGATGGATCCCGGGAGACCCAGGGGCTACGGTATCATTAGTTGTATCAAGCAGGAAATGACTCTTGCCTAATCCATTCTTCATCACCAGCTGCTTTACTCACTTATTTAATGAAGTTTTATTCAACTGTTTTGTAAAGACATGTTCAATGATTCATTGAGGGACCTTAAAACTGATTTTAACCACCTTTGTGGCCACTGGGAAAATGCTCCCTTATTAATAGATTATTAACATCACCAAAGTTTGTGAGTGGAATCAAAAAAATAAAAACAATATTGCCCTATTACATTAACTATAAAAATATTCTTGAGAGCGAGTATGAGTTTTTTGCATATTTCTCATGGAACTGCAGACATAGGTTTCAAGATAATAAAGGAAGCATGTGAATCAGTGTAAGGAAACAATACATAATATTTTAAAATATATGTTTTACATCAGAATTGAAGGCTATACCTCACAGTCCACATGTAAATGCTACGCTGGAGATAAAATAATCAAAAATCGGAATCATCAGATCATGGATCTGACACAAACCAAAACATGATTAAAAGTTGGCATTCAGCTTTTCAAAACCACCTCCCGTTACTGTAGACCACACATCTCTGTTTCCAGACTTGATGGGAAAAAAAAAAAAAAAACAACCTGTCTCTTTTGCTTATCCTAGTTCTTTATCCAAAATATCAATACAGGGGAATAAAAATAGTCTCTTCCACTCATTATATATCTTGATCAGTTTCCTTCTCAAATTGGAATATAAATGTCAATTTTGTGATGAAAATAATCATAGAATATTAAAATGGAAAAGACAGAACCTCACATCAAGTAAGCAATGAATAAATATTTGTTGAACTAAGGAGTGCTATCTAGTTTACATTTCTCATGTTGTTGATGAGGAAACTGAAACCCAAATAAACTGACTTGCCGATGGACAAATCCAAAATAAGGTCCATACATCTCTAAGAGATTTCACTACCTCTTCAGGGTTTTCCGGGCAAGTTCTAGTTTCTTAACCTCACAGCAGAGCCCATCCCTAATAATCAGTTTCAGAACTAAAATACCAAATTATGCTGAAATGCAATGAGAAATACTATATTTAACAGCACTAGAAAACCGAAAGTTACCTACTCTCAGCTAAACTAATGTGTTCCTTCCTGATGTCAAAAATTTGTTTTCATCGAAATCCACACTCACTCACTTTGTTTTCGTCTCAGATGAAGGGATGTTCTTTTTCCTGTTTTAGGCTGTTCCTCTAAGTGGCTCAGTTCCATGATGTTCAAGTCCAAAATTTTGCATTGTAAATTAGTTATTTTCTGTATTCTACAATGAACCTGTCTCTTTACTGGCCATTTCTTCATGGCCAATACTCAAGAATCTCATATTTAAAATAAATATAAAAAATAATCCCCCCTTTACCTCATGCTCTTCATTACCCTCAGAGAGTCAAGCATTTTGCAAGAGTCATCTATAAAACACATGTTTTCTCATATATCTCAAATATATGTCTCCAGCCCTTCTTCACAATATCTCCAAATATTTCACCTGAGATTCCGACTATGAACCAATTATTGATTGGGCAATTCTACTAGGATAAATAAGGGATATCTTAAGACTCATAAAGGACATGACTAAGCTCCCTTATTTCCACCCTCAATTCAGCTACAACACTATTCTCCTCCTACATTCTCTGTCTCATTGACTATTTCCATCATCGATTCAACTACTCCAACTTCAAACAAGGAATTCATTTCAAGTTTCTCCTTTTCTTTCCCTCACAGCCAAATCAGTTAGTTACCAACCTTCATTATAAATTCCACTGTCTATTTCTTAATTTCCTCCTTTTCTTCCTGGTTCTTTGTATGGCATGTTCTAGACTCCTTCTCTGCCTATCTGATGTCTATGCATTCTTCAAGACAACTCAATGAAAGTCTCCTTTGTTAACCCTTCACTGAATCCCTAACCTGGAACCCTTGCCCCACGTCCCCCTCCCACTTGCTTATCACATGTCATGTCATGTCACACAGACTTCTGTTATAGCGCTTGCCCATTGTATTGTAGTTAGATGCTTCTGTGATTATCCCTATCGTGAATACAAAATCTTGAGGGTGCAAACCAATTTGTATTCACCTTTTATCTTCAAACCCTGGCAAGCTACCGGGCACTTTAAATGCATTAATAAATGCTTGAGAATAGTCATACACAAGCAAGTATGCCAACAACCTATTATGAGAAAACATCAGAGAGTTTCAAAGATATTATGCATTATCAACATCTACTTATACAATATAAACCAATAACACACATATGTAGACAGAAATATAGAGACAGATGATATAAATGATGAAGATATAGATACAGACACAGACACACTGACATAGGCGTAGATATATATAGATAGATTGAATATAGATATATAGATTGCCATAATATCACCATACAGACAAATCTTCTTTGGAAGAAGCAAATCCTAACACACAGTCAGTTGGAAACCACCTTAATGATTTGTATAGCACATTGAGGTTTCCACATCATTACTCTCTAGAGATATTTTAAATATTTATAATATATAAGGATTCACATTGATTATATGTAAAGAAGTCCTAAAAAGCAAAGCACAGTAGAAAAATTGAGCGAAGATTATGAATAGTTTAAGAAAAATATTTAGAAATGGTCAATAATTATGTAAAAAGATGTTCAACCTTAGTTATAATCCAAGAACTGTAAACTAAAACAAGGAAATATGATTGTTACATATATATAATTCTTAAATGAATATATGATCTCTAGTCTTGATGCAGATAAATTGGGCAAATTGATGGTGTATGTCTAAACTGATATAAGATTTTTGAAGATGAATTAGTCTGTTTATCAAATTTGTGTATGTAAATTCACGTGACCAAGCAGTTCTATTTCTAGAAATCTGACATAGAAGAATATGTACACGTGGACAAATATGTATATAAAAATGTCCATTGGTTGTAACTGAGACTAACACAATGTAACTTACATGTCCACTAATAGAAATTGGGTAAGTAAACTAAAGTACATCTATAACTTGGGAAACTCCTGCGGCATTAGATAAACAACAAAGGGGGCTGGCCTGGTGCCATAATGGTTAAGTTCGCGGGGTCCCCTTCAGGGGCCAGGGATTCGCAGGTTCAGATCCTGGCTGTGGACCTACACAGCACTCATCAAGCCATGCTATGACAATGTCCCACATACAAAGTAGAGGAAGATGGGTACAGATGTCATCTCAGCAACAATCTTCCTCAAGCAAAAAGAGGAAGACTGGCAATGGATATTAGCTCAGGGCCAATCTTCCTCACAAAAAATAAAAAATTAAAAAAAAAACTATGAAATTGGTCTCTATCTGCTGAAATGAAAGGATTTTGAAAATATAATGTTCAATGAAACAAAGGTAAATGATAGAAGAATAGATACAGTATAAGCATTTTTATAAAACGAAATCCCAGAATTTATATATGCTTATGTGAATACACACATAAATACATACATATATACCAACCTTACCATTATAAAGTAATCACCTTATGGAAAAATGTAGGTTGGGAAAGAAGTGCTCACTGATGAAGATACATCATTACTTTTAACTCTATACACTTGAGTACTATGTGAATTAAAAAAAAAACCCTATAATATGAAATAATCTATGTATTTGGAAGAGTAAGTTAATTATCTTGGAGTTAGAGATGAAGTTGTTAACATTTAAAAATTTTGAACTAGCTTGTCCTAGGTCATATATCAAGCTATTATAAAGAAGAGCTTTAAATTAGTTCTCAGATTCCTAAATATCTTCATTAATATGCTTACATTAAGAGCCACAAAGAATGTATCTAAATTTAAAGACCAAAGGGGATGGAGTGGGAAGAAGACAGTTCCAGAAACTATTTTAAATACAACATTGAATAACTAAAATTATCTACACATACGTGCTTCACTCTCTTGAAAAATAATTTGTTTGGGAGCCATTTTCACTAACAACAAAATTATGAGTGATAAATAATGAAAATTAAGATTACTCAGATACTCTTCAAATTTATGGCAAAAGCTATAGAAGTAAAATTATTTTATATTTAGCATTTTGTGGAATCTTAAATGTGACTGAGTTCAACCCACTGATTTCACAGAGGATGAAACTGAGGCCAAAGATAGGGCCAACGTTAAGTCCATATCTCAGGATATAATAAAAAATTTTGAAGTGGAACCCCCTAAAATAGTTACACCACAAAGCACACGCTTCAAGCATATAAGGAAGAATGTTTTCAAAGTATTACTTTTCTTCTCATAGAACATATTTCTGGCGATTATTTTGTTAAAAAGGTAATCATGCCTGTCTAAAAGTTAAATGATGGTCCTTTGTAGCGATTTTCAAACTTTATTTTTCATTACAAATTTACAGTACAAGCGATACTTTACGTCATGGCTCAGCACACATATGATGAAAATTTTAAGGAATTATATTGGCCCCAATTATGTGCAAAGCATTTTAATATTATCTTCTCTATTCTGTTCTAATCTGGTCCATTTCATTCTAATCTTTTCTATTTCAATAAAAATTTGATGTTGGTCAGGGTCCACCTAAGTAATTTTTCACTCCACTAATGAGTTGCAACCAGTAGTTTGAAAGCACGACTCAGTTGCAAAGATAAAAGTCAAGATAGGAAAACGGAAAGTCTAGCCTTAGTGCTCCTTTTAGATATGTGCAGCAAATTGGCCTGCTAACGAATTTAGGAACTTTGAGCCAGTAGAGATAAAATTTCCTTTTTCTGACGTTCTAGGATCCAAGAGGCTATGGAAAATCATCGCACAACTGTGCCTGCCACAATGCACTCCCTCCGGGGTTGTGTCATTGAGACTGACGATGCCCAGAGATTTGTGATTTTTATTCCCCCCATTATCACTGGAAATTTGCGGCAATTAAGTCTGAATTTCTCCTATGTGGCTGTATGTTAAGCTGTGAGCCAGTATAAAACAACATTTGGGATTCTCTTCCATCAATAATTTATAGAAAATAATATATCTATAGACATTAAAGCATTTATGCGACATTAATATATTGTTAAAAGAAATTATCATCTCTCTGATGTGGACAAAACTTTGGACACTCCTGAAAATTACTAAGAGTCTTATAATAAAGACAGTGCAATATTTTTGTTATTCTTTTCCTTTTCGAAAATTCTGAAATTATATAAGCAATACACATTTTTAGAGAAATATAAGTAACTACAGACATTCAAAAATTTAAAAATGATTTATTATCCTACCACAGCAATAACGAATGTCAATTTTAGGGTGTCTATACATCCTTGACCTCCCTTTTATAGTTCTATGGTCGTATGACAGTTACAGAGCACAAAACACATGACCAAAAGTAATTTGTGACACTAATCAAGATTGCTTCTGTCCCCATACTTTTATCCTCACTAGGAATTATCACTGCTTTGAATTTTGACAATCTAATTGTGAAAATACTTAGTTTTTAAAAACTTATGTCATTGATTCTAATTAAGCAAGACTTTTTTACAAATTTCTTGTGTAAATTTTTAATTCTTTCAAATTCTATTAAAAACATTTTGATTTGAAAATGCAAAACACTATAAGGTAGATAAAATGATCTTTTTCTTCTTTTTTTAATTTCTATCTTTTATGCCATGTTTAAAAAGACCATCATCCCATAATTTTCACCAGTTTTTTTCTAGTACTTTCAGTTATTTCATGTTTTTTAAACTTTTAGTCTATAATCCATCTGTAATCTATAGTCTATCTCATACCTTTTAAACTTTTAATGAACAATTCATCTCATGTCTTTTGTTTCATGGTAGGGATTTAACTTTATTTTATGCCATATTTTGAATCATTTGTTTCAATTCTATTTATTGAATAATCTATGGTTTTGCCATTTTTTTAAAAAAATGCCAACTTTATAAAAACTAAATTACTATAGAGACTTTAGCCTCCATCTGGACTTTCTATTAGATTCCATTGAGCCAGTTCCATTCTGAACTAATATCTTACTATTTTAATAATTATTACTTTATAACATTTTAATACTTGATGGGGAAAATCCTCCCATATAGCTCTTCTTCTCAAATATCTGGCTATTTTATTAAATGTATTTTCCAGAAGTAGTTTAGATGATTTTCGTTTGATTGAAAAAAAACAAAACAAAATATTGGGAATTGATTGAAGATGGTTACATGTATAGCATAATTCTAGAAGAACTGACATTTTCACAGTATGAGTTTTCTCATCTTGACATGTGGTAATTCTCCATTTGTTTAAGTTTCCTGTTATGTCTTGGTGAAATATTATAGTTTGATTTTTATTTTAAATGATCAGTAACTACTTGTAAGTGTCAGTCTGTCTTTCTTTCTGCCCTGCCCCCCACCCCTGAGTTCTAGTGAATGAGATTAAATACATATAACATCCTCATTGTAGAGGAGAATAATCACCCTGGGTAACAGTTACTGAGTTCAAGAAATATTCAAATCAGAACAAAACCCAAAAGTATTCCTGCAGTCATAATGCCCTATCAGCTCCATTATAAGAAAATTCAGGGAAAAAGACTTTAGATAAACCAAAAATAACCATCATCAGTGAGATAGAAACATGTGAAAATGATTTTTTGGGTCTATCTTTTATAACTTCACTGTAAATTAATATAGTGACTATTTCTTTCAAAAATGTCCATGCTAATGGAGAGAATATCATGGAGAACCATGACAATATTATAAATTGTTAAGTAATGTATAAAATTTATATTGGCTTTAGAAATGGAATATGTCTGATATTTAGGGAATTCACATTTCTCTGTGTCAATTTCTCCGTGTAAAGAAAAAAAAATTTCTCTTTACACGGAGAAATTGACCAGCATCCAGTTACCCCTTCTTTTCTTCCTCATCCTCATGCCATTTACTTAATTCTGCCTCAAACTGAGGTGACTAAGTCAATAAATAGCTGATATATTCAGATTAAGGCAAGGCAGAACTCTAAGGAGGATAGTGTTCTCCAGGCTTGCTTGGTTCTCTAACATGAGAGTGGCATGTAAGTACTTGCTTTTCCAAGAATGACGTCACATATTTCTTTCCATTCATGTATCAAACAGTGAGTGTGAGTGTCCTATTCATCAGAGGACACTCTGATGTCACATGCAGATAATTTTGAAATTTTCTCTTCTATAGTCAAAGATGGTTACTCTAATCATAGTCAACTCTTTTACTGCAAAGACATAAATCATTCAGAATAAATTGTCATCACCACCAGAATAACAGCATCTTTTAATGGTAACATTTCCAGATATTTCTGACTATTTTTCTCAAAATCCTCTTAATAACCCTTCAAATGTGTAGCATTCACTCCCTGATCTTGCTGATTAGATTACCTGCCTCCACTGAACACCCTAGTTTGCATCCCTGCAGTGTAAGTGCCTGACATTAAGCTTTTGATTGGTAAGGCATCCATTTCAAAGCGATCCATCTCAAATAAACATATTGCCAACTGTATAACACAGCTACTAGTAAAACACGTAGATAAGATGCCAGGCTGCCTTCACCTGTGAAGTTCCCCTTTTAGAAAGTCCTGGGTAACCTAGATAATTGAACATTTAAGTGACCCTACTCTTCCATTCCCTCACCCTAATTTCAGCTTTCATGTTTTAAATTTGCCAAAAAGAGCAAACCTGTGAAGAAACCCTAGGCTCCCACCCTCAACTCCAATAAAGGCAGATGCCCAGGACCACGCTTTGTCTCTACCTATGACCTCATAGTGTGGCCATCAGGCCTGCTGTGTACCCTCCAGGATCTGTGAATAATAAACCTTGTTTTTTCAACATTCCTTGATGGTTGTTGCTGAGGTGTGTCTTGCAATGACAATAAGAACCACAAGGGCCAGCCCAGCCGCAAGGTTGGTTCAGGTTTGGAAAACATCTGTAGGTGTTCATCACAAGTAGTATGGGCCCAGGTGAGTGCCTCAGGCATCCTAGTGAGCAGCATCACTGTCAATAGGCTGAAACTGACACAAAACAATTCTCCAAACCGAGTCTACATCTGTGTCTAAATCATCTATACCTTTAGCTGACCACTGCACCCGCACACACGCTCGCATGCAAATATCCTAACCTCTCAAGGAAGCGTGAACAGAAATCATTTTTTTCCATTATTTCATTGTGTAGATGAGGGAACTTAAGAAAACTGAGGTTCTTGAAATTGAGACAGTTTAGAGCTTGGATTACATCTCTATTCTCCTGATGCTCAAGTTCAATACGCTTTATGACCTTTTCAAACATTCCTCGTCTTTGTCTTGTACCAGAGCATTTCTAGAGAACACGTCCAATTTTCTATACTTCCTTACACCTCTAGAGCCTGTAGCATGGTATTAAGTGATATCTCCTGAATCACATTAAACTGTATTATATAGAGCATTTCAAATAACTGTCTCTCCTGTAATTAAAATGGAAAACATCCTGTTCTTTACAATCTTTGAGAAAGGTTGTCAAATTACAACAAATATTATCAACTTATATCAAAATGGACAGCATATTAGGGGAGATTTTTCTCTCATTTCCTACAAGCAAATTATCAGGTCATTTTTGCAAATGTTTTAAACAGGTATAATTTTAGACATGTTTGCAAGTAATCAATCCATTGTAGTCCTTAATTTTACAATATCTCCAGAAACTACGAGTCCAAAACAGGAAAATAGGAAATAATTGAAATCAATAAGAAGGCTTCTGGACATGCAAAGTAATTAGTAAAATACAAGGGTTTTAATTAAAGCTATTGGCTTTTACAAAGGCTGGCTGCTATCCTGATTGATCGAGCCTGCTGGTTCAGCTCTTTCTCTTTCCCATTAGCTCCCAGTTGCTTTTCTCTGCTCTAACTGGATATTTACCACATCACTAACTTCTTTTTAAGTATTTGTTCCACAAAGATTGTAAAATACAATTACACTTTAGACAAATTGTATGTGCATGCATGTATGTGAGGGTAATTAGTTTATTGCATTCCTAATTTATCATTTTGGATACAGGAAGCTTTTGGAAATTTCATGGAAAAATGTACAATTTAGTTTTGAGTTGCTACATTTTCTTGCTTAAATTTTGAGGAAGAAAACTACATAATTATTTTGCTAGATTTTAATACTCACTTCAAAGAAGTTCCAGATACATTTAAGATTGAATACAAGGATATATAAAGGACATATATACATATATATATATATAGAATAATATATATATATGTTTCTAAAGCTTGCCTTAGAAGTGAATAGAACCCATAAGCCAGTCTGAAGTATTTTTTTCTATTATGAAACTGAAAGTTTTAAATATATTGTCACTAGTGAAAGTAATTTTCTTTGTGCACAAGCATAATAAATTACTAAGGAAAAATGCTAAATAATTTCTAAATTTTCCTAGCATGTTCTATAATGTCTGTATAGAAACAATGAACAACATAAAGTGTTGTTTGGAACAAGGTTTTACTTTGCCAATATAGTAATACCTCCCATTCACAATTATCTACAACAGAACAAATACACTGCTTGCATTCATTTCAATGCTACTCTATTTTCAATTAGAAAAAGATTTTGAGGGTCCAGCCCAGTGGAGCAGCTGTCAAGTGCACACGTTCTGCTTTGGTGGCCCAGGGTTCACTGGTTCAGATCCCAGGTGCGGACATGGCACCGCTTGGCAAGCCATGCCATGGCAGGCATCCCACGTATAAAGTAGAGGAAGATAGGCATGGATGTTAGCTCAGGGCCAGTCTTCCTCGGCAAAAAGAGGAGCGTGGGTGGCAGATGTTAGTTCAGGGCTAATCTTCCTCAAAATAAAAAAAAGATTTTGAGATAATCCAGCCAGGGAGAATGCTGTAGAAGGAATGGGTGGATTCCACCTGAAGTTTTCCTTTGGTTAAAACAATGCCTCAGTTTTAAGCAATTTAATGGACATTTCAGGGCCAGAAACGTATCTGTTCACTACAATAGTTGAAACGGGCATTTTCTCATTAATTTTTGTGGGGTGATATTTGGTTTAGGAGACAATTTTTTAACCTATAGCACTTACACTTCTCAAACAGTTTCTAAACAAGAGACGTTACTTGTAAAGCAACATAGAAGCCTAGAGTATGTTGAACAGTAATCAGCAGAGAAACTTTCAGTTATATAACCAGTAGTTGAAGACAATTCTAACGAGTTTAATGCGAAATGCGTGCAAAGGTGGGGGGAAGCAAACTGTAATATTTGGATAAATGCCTCCTTCCCCCTGACACACACGCTCAAAACACGGTGCCTCGCTGCAGCGACACCAGGTGGAGGAGGACAAAAGGCATGTGTGAGACCAACCCACGCCCGCCTGGTAACAGGAGGTGGAGAGAGCCGGCCTGATATAGTGCTCAAAGATAAAAAAGGACGTGCAGCATCTATTTTAAATGAGATAAGTGTGCTTCATATACCTCACAGGGACAGAGATAACTTTGTTCCTTTAATCACTATTATTTACTTCTTAAAGCTTAGTCTCTCTCACACCTAAACCTGTGGAGCTCAGCTCATAGGACCCAGTTCTTATGAACAGAGAGAGTTGTCATTCTCACCAGTAAGCCTGCTAAATAATACTTCTATAAGCTTCAGACTTCACATAGCAGATAAGTTTGTCTCCCCTGACATGACTACATTAATCCACTGAATCAATTTTCTTAAGCTGTGCTGTGGAGCAATGTGGCCACGATTTAACTGAGCTTAAAAGGACTTTCAAGTCTGAGTCACTGCTCCACAAGTAATGCAGCTCTCAGTAACCCATCGCAAGTTCTGTTTGGACCTTTTGTGACTATGTGAGAAATATTCTTGTTAGGTTTATGGGGTCATGATGCTCTAACATCAAAAAGGATTTAAGGAAAATGAATTCAACTTACTTTAGAAGGTTAAACTTATAAGTAAAACACTTAGAATGGCACACTTAGCTAGAATTCTACAGGCACAATTTATTTACTTTAATATTTATAAAATTGCTTCGGCTTATCTAAGTTTTTTCTTTTTAGGAATTTGTTTAGAAAAATGTTTTACATTTTCTAAAAATGTTTAAAAAATATTGCTGGTTCTGTAGTTTCCAGTCTGAATATTATTAAATGCTCTAAAGAACAATGACACACAAATTATTCAACATGCAATCATAGCTAACAGTAGCAGCCAAACTAGTTAACAAAAGAAGTCACAAAATATTACTAAATTCTGGCCAAAATTTACAAAATTTTGCTAAAATTTCTATAGGTAAGCATAGTGAGCTGCTGTCCATTGTAAGCTGTCAGTTTATTAACACTCTCCTTCCATTTCATAAATCTACTAAAAACAAAACCAAGAATCTCTTCCTCATTTCTTCTTTGTGAAACCTCTGGCCCCTGCAGAGGTCCCTTCAAGCTTCCATTGCTGTGACCAGCATTTTTGTGTCCCCATTTCTCTGTTCAAAGGTATGTTCACTCTGATCACCACTCTGCCTCATTTCACCCTAACAAGATTGTCATTATCCTGGATTTGTTCCCCCAGAGCCTGCATCATTTGTCTTTACTGTGACTTCTCTCCATTTAGTGACACAGAGGATAGCTCCTGTCGCAATTGCTGTTTTTGGAGGAGACACCTATGGGAAGATGTCTACACTGATATGGTTTGATGAATGAAACATATTCTTCAGTTTCCTTAGCTGAGATGTGAGGCTTTTAAGTACTTTTACCACCTTTCTTCTTTAATGTACAGAAAGCCTCAAAGAATAATTATCCATAAAAAATAAGGAAATATTTGTCAAATCGTAAAGTTGAGTACCTCTGGAGAAGACCTCACTGAAGTGAATTTACTTCAGTCATGGGGAAAGAAACCATTTGTAAATGATATAAGACTTTCAGATCCTAAAATATACTTTTATATGGTCAGTCAACAAAAGCAGAATATTATCAAAAACTTGGATAGTCCATATATTCCGGGGTGTTTTTTTTTTTTTTTTTGGTGAGGAAGACTGGCCCTGAGCTAACATCTGTTGCTAATCTTCCTTTTCGTATGTAGGTCATCACCACAGCACGGCTTGATGAGCGGTATGTAGGTCTGTGCCCAGGATCCAAACCCATGAACCCCTGGCTGCTGAAGCAGAGTGCATGAACTTAACCACTATGCCACTGGGTCAGCCCCCTGTATTCTGATTTTTAAAAAGTTAGGTCAGAGTTTAGAGATAAGTGGGTCTCAAGTGAGCCTGAGGGTACATAATATATTTTAACTAATAGAGGGGCCGTCAGAAATCTAAAGGAAGCCTGGAAAATTTTATATTTTTAAAAACATTTTGATCATGTATGTTACATCTCTATGGAATCTCGGGAGGTCTAATATCGCTACAGAATCTCTCACGAGGTCTAATGCTCAAGAAACATGTGACCATGTTTCGATAATTCAGATCTTACAGTAAGCATGTCTTTGAGTACATCCAAAACACGCTTTGCCTCAGGATGTTGGGCTCTTTAAATGTGGAAAGTAATTTATCTTTCAAGTAGCTCAAACAAGGAGAGAGAACAGGAGCCAATGTCAAGGG
Organism: Equus asinus; assembly: GCF_041296235.1. Classification (NCBI taxonomy): domain Eukaryota; kingdom Metazoa; phylum Chordata; class Mammalia; order Perissodactyla; family Equidae; genus Equus; species Equus asinus. Next base: position 25,854,370 of record NC_091808.1, on the reverse strand, counting down.
CAAGTAGCAGGCTGGCCCGGTGGTGCAGCGGTTAAGTGTGCACATTCTGATTCGGCGGCCCAAGGTTCGTCAGTTTGGATCCTGGGTGCTGACGTGGCACCAGTTGGCAAGCCATGCTGTGGCAGGTGTCCCACAAATGAAGTTGAGAAAGATGGGCACAGATGTTAGCTCAGGGCCAGTCTTCCTCAGTAAAAAGAGGAGGATTGGCAGCAGTTAGCTCAGAGCTAACCTTTCTTAAAAAAAAAAAAAAGGGCAAGTAGCCTCCACTCCACTCCAGGGCTTCTGCTTTTTTATTCCCCAGCCATGATATTGAAGCTAGGCACTGACAGTTACGGTAAATATTCAATAAGACTACTTTCCACCTTGTTAGGAAAAGAAGCTAATCTTACCAATTTGTTGTTTTCCTGTTTAACCTGAGGGGTAACTCAATGGTCACAAGGATTTATGAGCTTGTTTTACAGAAGAGAGAAAATGCCTTCACAGAAGTTACAATCACCAGATAACCAGCCCTCAGCTGCAGTGGATGCCTGGAAGTCCGATCACCCAGGGGCTTACCTGGAGTGAAAGAAACACGATTTCCCCTTTGTTTCTCTGAAACTCCTCCTGCCACACTGTTTAGCTCTACGAAAGCCCCTGCTTTCTACTCTTATTAAGGCAGCTTTGAGAGAACCTGTGCTCCCACCTTCTCCTTTTGGCTAATTAGAATAAACCTTTCTCCAACTGTAAGCACTGATGTCTCAGTGCTTACTGCAGACAGGCACATGGACTTGAGAGTAAGAGGCTCCGTATCCATACAAGTAGCCTCCACAAGGTGGAACTGGCCTATGGGAGTTTCACCTCCACAGCCATTCAATCAGATTGAAGATGGATTAAGTTTTCTAACAGTATCTCCTTTAGTTTATTAAAATATTAGCTATTATTTTTTAGGTCATTAGGATATGCCAAAAAATATTTATGTATTTCAACTACATTATTGTATTGAATTTGATTCGCAAACAACAACTCTTTGAGGTAACTCTCCATTTTATAGACATGGTAACCGAGATTTAGAAAGAGTAAGTCACGTTCCCATGATAGAAAGTGGAGACAACTGGGATGTGTATCAACTGGCTGATTTCAAATCCACTGCCCTTGCCCGCTAAGCTGTGCTACACAAGATTACACACAGGAAACAGGGTCACTTTTAGATTCAGGGCACTTAGGTTGAAATCCCAAGCATTAGCTGTATAAATTTAACAACTCTCTTAATCACATCCTCACCTTTCATTTCCCCAGTTATAAACTGAGGTAAATGATAACTGTCCTCTTTAACTCACAGGAATATGGTGGAAATAAATTTTAAAATGGAAATCTTTTATAAACTATAAAGATCCATGCAAACGAGTACTATTTTAAAATCTGTACTTGCACATGGGAGACACACATAAATATTTGTCAAATTTAAATCTGATCGACTCTCTGGAGTCATCACAGGACCATTATGCCATGTCTAGGTGATTACAGTAAGCTTAATTTCTCTGCTGAAAAATTAGGCGAATTAAATGACTTATGGCTGATGATTTGATGCGTGACCTACGGCTTGATGATTTTCTCAGTCAAGACTCCCTCCCACTCCCATTTGGTGGCAAGTAACAAAACTCATTTAAATGAACTAGAACATTGTGTTCCTTAAGCATCTAAGGATAGACGTGCAGCTGGACCTCATGAAGGCCAGAGAACCAGGAGGTAAACAGTGTCAAAAACTGTTACTGTTATTCTTTCTCTCTTTCCGGATCTTATTTACCTTTGCATGACTAATTTATCCTTCTGCATCACGAAGGACTGGTTATCTCTACTTCTTATTAACACACATGGTTCAAAAAGGAAAACTTCAGCCCGGTTTAGTATCTCTTCAAGTTCAAGTTTCTAAGGTAGTGTAAGCAGCATTTCTAGATCCCAAGTCCAAATTCTCTCGGGGAGAATCTGATTGGCCCAGCCTGGGTCAACATTTACTCCTCTTACAGGCTTTCTCAGCCTTCAATGTCGTTCACATTTTGTGCTGAATAATTTTTCTTTGTTTGGCTGGGGGTGGGGTGAGGCTGTTCTGTGTGTTGTAGGATGTTTAGCACCATCCCTTGCCCCTGTGTGCTAGATCCCAAGAGATGCTCCCCCTACCGCTTCCCCCTCCCAGTTTGTGACAACCAGAAATGTTCATACATTATCAAATGTCCCCTTGGGGCAAAAATCACCCCTGGTTGCGGGATACCGCCCTGTGACCAAGGGTAGAGCGTCCCCAGAACAGACGTGGCTTCAGTGACTCGCCCTCCAGAAGGGGTGCTTCCCAAAGACAGCTGCCTGCTTGGCAATTATCTCCAAAGTTGTTTACTATATGAATAAGAAATATTGGTAGAAATTATGTCTTTTTACTAACTTTTGTAAATTTTTACTAGTGTAACGAAATCTATTAACATAAATTAAAAGTTTCAGAATTTTGAGCACCGTATGTATTGATGGAAAATTTAGTTTTCAAAGTTGGAGAAAACCATACATGGTGCTTTCCCATTTTACCTTAATACAGTGATTTCCATGATTTGGGCTCATACACCCGCCATCAGTTAGAGAATGATCATTCGGCATTAAAAAAAAAAAATGAAAGAAAGAAAAAAAGAATCATTTAACTATACTACTACATTTTGCATTTTACAAAAATACACATAAAATGAGATAAGGATGGAATTAATTAACGTAATTTTATTTGATTTTATTTATCACTAGTATTATTAAAAGTACCATATGGGAATTCAGGTCCAGAAAAGATGGCATAGACCTGTTTCTCCCTGCCCTTCTTTGCTAAGAGTAGGGATATCATGGAAATACCGCAAAATGCAATAATGCAAAGGAGAACTTTCAAAAGTGTCAAGGCAAAGGCAAAGTAGTTCCGGACCCACAACTGGAGGAGTGACACAGTAGTAGGCATCTTATGTCCCCCTACCCAACAGATGAAAGGAACCCAAACCAGCATTTCCTAAATGTAAACTAGCAACAGAAAGCAGCCCAGGTAGGCTCGTCATCCCCCAAATCTAACACGTGTCCCTCTTCAACACTAGCTAAGCCTTTGAGCCCCTCTCCCACCAGGAGACCAGCGTTGGTGAGTGGACACACCAGAGGGGCTCAGCACAACAAGCAGCCCAGCCCCAAAGGCTCTGACCACTCTGTAAAATAACTAAGTAAGTAGGTGAGGGAGTAAAAATTCATATTTAAGTTTGAGAACCCAGAAGTTCTTTGCCATGAGAGGACCAGCGGACCTCTGCGCAGGTTAACAATTTCTGTGGTGACTTGCCACTCCACCACAAAGTATTAAAGCCATTCTTTCATATTTTACTTTTATATTCAACTTTGTGCAAATGGCCACATCAACATTATCCCACCGTTGTGTGCAGCTTGGTTTCAACTTCCTTGCTATTAAAACATTGTCTACAAATCTTATAGCTGATGTATTTCACGCAGTAATCTAGTCTTACTTTAGAATCTTGCTTAAAATTCTTATCAAAACATTGCTGTCATAAAACATTATTTCTATTAAATAGATTAATTTAAGTCTACACTGAGATACTATGTTTCATCTAACCCTTTGACAAAAACCAAAATTTTGACAATACACTGCTTTGCCCAGAGAATATGGAAACGGACACTCACATACATTGCTCCTGGCAGAGGAAACTCTTACAATCTCAACAGAGAACAAGATGTTCATGGTAGTGATCTCTATCCAGCTGCACACACACATCCTTGACCCTGCAAATACTGCTTCTAGAAATTAAAACTACCAATAAATTCACGCACTTACGCATAGAGTAAAAAAAGTCAAGGTGCATCAATGCATGCAAAGAATACTAACATTTGAGTGAAAAACGGACAGGGACATATACATATTTCCTAGTGTATGCATAAATTGTCTCTGGAAGAATACACAAAAGTAGCAAGTAACGTTTGTTGCCTGTGGGTGGCTGAAGGACAAAGGTGGAACAAAAGTGGGAAGAAATATTGACTTTATATTCTATGAATGTTGAACATGAGAATGTCCATAAATTTAAACAATAAATTTAAGAAATCATTTGTTATTGAGAATACATCTTTTTCTACACCTTTTTTCTCTGGTGGCTCACGATAATTACTTTTTTATTTCTTTATTGGAACAGAATCTAACAAATATCATGAACTGAGGCAAATTAGAAATATCTAAATTTTCATCAAAAAGTACAAGTTTCCAAATACCTAATATTTGTATGTTCAGATTTTTAATATTTTCTATACGTTTTCTATGCTAACAAAAGGAATACATTTCAAATAGCCACCATACTGTTTTCCACATATTTCAGCTGTTATTGCAGCAGAAAGAGAAGTCTTTACCATTTATGTGGAACATTTTGTTTTCCTTTTTAAAAAAAACATTTATCCTTGAGATTAACGAAAGTTCAGTGCTGATTTAAGTATCATATGACTACAAGAATTTTGAAAAAATGAGATATTTGTCTTTATATTCAGTATACTTTGTTTTTAAATGTCTTAGCTATGATGATAGCTCATACTTTAATGACTAATACAAGAAACAATATACACTGAGGGGTAGATACATTGTTATTTAGCAGTGAATCTATATCCATAATTCACATAGTTTATATCTCTGTACCTAGAACAGAATGGGTACATAGTGCCTTTTCCTCCCTCTTTTTCTAAGGAATGAGTGGTTGTCTAAGTATTTGGGAAAAGTAATGAGATATTCAGTTAACCTGAAATTGAGTTATTACCATTTTGTATACATTTGGATTTCCTGCTTCCTCTGATGTACAGACTTTCACTTCATAGTTAATATCACCACATCCATGTTGTTATCATTAACAAGAAACCAGAAAGAAATATAAGAAGCAATTATATATTATGTTTCACATGAAAGCAATGAAATTAACCAGTTTACTTGGATAGAAGCAAATCTACCAGGAGGCAAAAGGTCATTTTCGTGTTTCTGATGAGCAGAGTGTGAAAAGCACCAACTATTAGAATAATTTGACCATTTCATGCCTACGCTTTCTCCCTGTTGAACACTTACAAGTCTGGCAATGATTCTCTGTGGGTCCCCAGCATCGGCCACTACAGGACTTATGGCAACGTCCACCTGTAGAACAGGAAAAAGCACATGCGCATTACAATCTCTCACTCTTTGACTAGGAATAACTACTGAAAGGAAATATCCCTGCTCCTTTATGAGGATTTTTATGTCCTACTAGAGTTGAAACACAGCTCATAAAATGCCCCCTTAAGTAGCAAAATCTGAATGTCAAATACATGTGAAGCTAAAATATAACCTCTTGATATTCAAAATCCTACCACCATTTTATAAGAAAAGGAAATAAATGAATTGGTGGATTTTCCCAGATAGTCTGAAGTAAATATTTACATGAAGTTTCACTTTGACAATTGAACATTTTTATTCTCTTGATCTATTGTACTTGATATAATTTCAAAAGTTCATGGTTTACTAATACCAACAGATATTAAGGATTAAGTCAATAGTTAAGAAGTTGAAGTCTATGAAAACAAGAATATATTCTTACAGACACGTGGCGTGCCATCAGAACAGAAAGTTACATACATAATTTTGATTATCATTTGTTGCAGAAGGTCATTGAGAGGATGTGACCACCGGCTGACCTGTGAGCTAGACCCAGGCGCCACCCATCCTCACCCCACCCTCACCCCACCCTCACCCCATCGCAGTCTTTGGAATGTGCATCCTACGTACTACTCCGATACTAGCAGCTGTTTCAAGCATTCAGCCTTGGGAGAGTAAGGTGTTGCTGAGACCATCTGGACTGAACACCTAAGTGAATACAGTTAAGGCCTCTATAAAAACTTAAGATTCTGGCCAGTGGATGAGGAAATCTAGTGGTCTTACAGTGCCCCAAACAAGTCTCAAATTCCCTTGCTTATTAAACCTGCCATGTAGCAATCTGGAATGGTCTGCCTGTTTCTTTGGTCTCTCCTTGAACAGGGGCCAATTTGTGAACTAACGTCTCTATATAAGAATTTCAAACTTGTAAAATGTCTAAAGTTTTTAGAAAGCTTAATTTCTGTTATTTGATATCTTCTTCTAACATATTTATTGATACTACTTTCATTTTCAAATATTAGCCTTTATTTCCTGTAGTGACATTTGCTTCTTAAGGACTATGCTACTATGAGTATTTGCCTCAGCAAATATGGTTGTCCTACAGAGAAATTCCCATAAGGACTCGACAAAAAACATTAGCTAGAAGAAACTGTACAAATGACTTTCTTCGAAGTTTGCTTCTGAATTTCATAGGTTTACTCTAAATTCCATACAAGGGTATGGAATGGGCTTATTTTTAGAATGAAAAGTAGACATGAAAATCAATGAAAGACTAAGGCTTTTTTATAACATATTTATTAAACCTTCTCTGTTAATTTTATAGTATTAATTGTGAAGGGGAAAATGCCTATTCAAGATGTTTATTTTAACAAAGTTAACTATACTATAAAAATTATGGAATAAGGTTAATTCAAATGTTTCCACCTGTCCTTGACCCACAGTTTTTAACTTTTCAAGTTGGAAGACCTTACAACTTGGGCAACTTTCCCCCCCTCTCTCCTTCTGAGACTGCCCAAGTGAGCGTAGAAATGCCTTCCCAGTTAAGGAACAGATCACACTTTCTCAGGCTGAACCTCAGTCCATCCCAATGGTCTGGCCTTCTCCAAGTGAACAGGACTGTTTCCAAGTTAACATAACACTTAGGCTCAATTCCAGTCACCTTCTTAAAACTCTCAGGATCCTTGCCACAACAGAGTTTATTTAAAGCAATTCTGTTTGTGAAGCTCTGCTGCTGACATCACCAGCGTATAATATCCTGTCACTCTGCCATCTGTTTATTTAGATCCAAACCATTATAAGTACATAATGCAAGCTCATTCTAGCTGTCAGGAAAAGGACTCCATCTGGCCTGAACAATATAACTTTAATCAGAGATAATGATAATTATTATTAAAAACCTACTAGAGTTCTTTTGTACAAAGCTAATAAATCTAAATTGATTTATACCAGCGGAAATTAGAAAGGACTGTGAAACACAATGAGAAGCAGTGAAAACTTTTTTTTGAGTACAAACTTTTTATGAGAAAGTAGCCAATGTTAATGTGTTTCTTTAGATGTGTTAAAATCCTTTAAATCGACCCATTAAGTGGTCTGTTATTTGAAGATATCGGAAGCGGAGGATGATCTAACATTTAATCTCTGACTTCTCTAATTGTGTTTGGGGCTAATAAAATATTTAGCTTTATTCACTGTGGCCAGAGTACTATCTGTAGCTGGAAAAAAGCGAAAAATAGAACCTAGTAACGTTAGACATCTTAATACTCTCAATGTTCCCCTTTTCTCGGATTATATATTTTTTACCTTTTTATTCTTGCGGTGTCAGTTTACCACCCCAAGACCTACTCCAAGATCCAACATAGAAAGGAATGTTACCAGAAATTTTGAAGTTTGTTTATGGTTCTTGACAAAAGTATCATGGCAAGGTGCATCTAGGTGGGGACAAGTCATATAGAGTCCACACACACATAAAAAGTTTAAATAATTTAACTCTGTCTATATGCTGTTAGGAGATTTCGTTTGGGAGTTTCCATTTTTTCCTTCATATTTAAACAGAAATATCTATTACTGCTATAATAGGAAGCCACCAACAACGGCTTCTCTTCTGGGATTTTTCTCAGTCTTATATTCCTTCCACCCCTTTTGGAAACAAGAGGAAGTGATCACTTGGCTCACACGTGTCAGAATTCTATTACCCCCAGGGGTGCTGGAGGATGAGGAATGAATGTGCCTCCATAAGTGGTTTCTCCCTCTGCCCTGCTCTTCATTTCACTGGCTGGAGAGTTTGGACCCTTTTGGAATCTGCACTGGCAGGAAGTTTAGCCTTGGTCTTCAAAACTGCGTGATGAATGGGACTTGTGTTAACACTATTTTCACAGAGCTGTTGCAATTAAGTAAATGTCAAAATATCCGACCGAAATCTCTGACTGGAGATATTTCTGAATTAAAGAATTTGCCACACTTTCATGCCTTTTGCCTTGGTTTGATTCTGGTAGATAATAGCGTGATGTAGTTTTATGGACTATTTTGTTTACTATATTTTAAAATCTGTTTTGAGCTTTAGTTCCCAACATTTCTGCTGCACAAATGTGTGAAAAGATGAGAGGGTGGATATTTAGCTAGAATAGGAAAAAAATTTCTATAAAATTTTTCCTACCTTCCTTCTATCCATCTATCCATAAGCATTTCTTGAGCACCTTCTGCATCAGCATAATTGGAACTATGTTAAGTATTAGAGTTAAGCTGAAACAGACAGAGTTACTTACTACCCTAATAGAGTTTAGAATTAAGTAAGCATCATTTCGAAGGGAAAAGGTTTGACTACTCTGTGTCTAATGTTCTAATGTATGGGTTTAAGAAAAGAAGCCAATAAATCTGAGTTTTTCACAATCCCCTAGCTTAGGAAAGAAGAGCTGGATGAAGCCCGATTGAGTTGGAACATTTCCAATGTAATGCCTGGTGGCTCGGAAGTCTGCTACTTTCCTTAGTTGTTGATTTATCTGTGTGACATCTAAAATGAGATTAGCCTAGAGCATTTCAGTGGAGAGGATAAGTATGGCTTCAAAGGGTCTCTTGTTTGCCTGCTATCAGAAAGAGAAATACTTTAACCACAGCCCAGTATCTTATTGGGGACTTTCTGTCTGTCCTTTATTCTTAGCTATGCAGTACCTCAAGAGACCTGATTTCATTAGGAAGTGAAACTGCATATGTCACTAATATTTTAGTCTGAATTAGTTTTATATATTACTTCTCTAGTAATATGTTATTTAAATGAGGACTGCAAAAAGAATTAGCCAGATTCTAGCCTATATTCCAATCTCAATCTGCTACATGATTCTTTTCCATTGTTTATTGCAATAACACTTTTAAAGCAATGCCGTAAAATATGCCACTTCAAAATAAGAATCTGCCGTTTCCATTCAGCTTAGTGATAGCATAGTCATTTAAATTAATATCCCCACCTCCCATCATTCTGACCCAATCAAAGAGATGAAATATACTATGAAACAAAACTTTAAACAAACATTTCTGTTACTTTAGCAACATTTTAATCTTTTAAAATAAGTGCTGATAATTGCACATCGGCATTATTTTAATTCACAGGCAATCACTTCTGCTTTAACAGTGCATTATTCATCAGAGAAGTTAGCAAAGATGACTAAGTTCACCTTTTATGCTTGTCCAGCAGACGTTACTAAAAATGTAGCTTTTTCAATCTTTTTTAGGAACTAGAATCTCTGAGCCACTTTGATATTTTTAAGAGTCATAAATTCATGCTGGAATTTTTGCTTGTCTGTGGGACTGCCTGACAGCAGAGATGAGATTTAATATGTACCTCTGGACTGCTTTCTGCAAGTAATATGCCAGGACAGTTGAAGAGTTACAAAATACGAAGTCACTGGCCACCATAAAAGATTTTATCCTCAAACTGCCTCTAGCTAAAGGCAATGCAGTTACAGCCCTTTTAAACTATGGCAGTCTTGACCTCTTAAAACTACTTTTACTGGAGAAAGAGTAAGAGAATATCTTTTTCATGACCATATAACTCAAAAAAAAGGAAGAAGAACATTTATTGAAAGTCTATGCCAAAACGGTCCCTGTTCTTGGCCAGAGGATAAAAAGATGAATAAATCAGTGCCCTGCCCTCCACAAGCTTTCAGAAAACAGGCAGAAAAACAGGCAAATAAGTATGATAATCATAATATCGTCTAGAATATAGGTACGTATAAAGTGTAGAGGAAGGATTTGAAAAAGATTCTGCAGAGGGGTGGACATTTCAATTTGCTTTGAATGTCTAGTTTGTCCAGCAGAGAAGGGGAGGGAAGGAGAGTCCTAGTCTGAATGATTAACCTAAACAATGATACAAAGCATAGACGAGCACAACTCCTTGGAGCCATAAGGAACTGTTTAGGGTCCCTTGAGTAGTTTGCACAGGAATAGCAGCTAGACTGTGAGATCACAAAGTGTCTTGAAAGTCTTCTAAACAGGTTGGAGTTTACTCTGTGCAGGTGTCATGGAGTTGGTCAAGGGTTTGAGCATTGAAATGATGTGGTTTGACTTGCAGGGTAGAGGAGGGTTTCAGGTTATGGTTTCCAAAAGTTACTGTTGATGATTGGGTAGCTTGTGCAAAATGCTGTTTTCATAGTCTGAAGTGAGGTACAGGAATCCACATTTTTTAAAAACAATCCCAGGGATTCTGATGATGATGGTTCTAAGATGACAAAGCATGCATAAGAAACAATGGTTTGGTAAATAATTCCAAATTCTGTTAACATCACGGCCATATTTTGAGACAATACTTTAGATTTGATCAGATGCTTGGTAACCAAAACCACAGAATTAAACAGTGTAAAAACCTAGCAGTTTCTCTCATTTCCCCTGGTTTGCTCCTTGATTTGTGAATATATTTCCATCAAGTTGCATTATTTCCCCAGTAGTCCTAAAAAAATAGATAGCTTTTCTGAGATTTAAATTATTATAAACCACTAGTATATAGTAAAGTGACAATATGATTCCAGCAAATTATATACTAATAGGGTTTAATGATATTAGCATAATGTGGAATTGCTCTTTTTTCATCAGATGTTAATACTTCCCTTGTTCATGTCTGACAGTTCTCATTGTCATGTGTTTATTTATGCCCACGCTTTTGTTATGTAAATTGACTTCACATTTTCTTTCAGTCTCAACTCAATCTTCCTATCTTACCTCTGATTTGAAAGTTAATTACTGAATGAAAACATTAACTTTTATACATTTTGCTATTTACAAAATGATGGGCAAGTATTTCCACTAAGTAGGAAGACAAAGTTAAAAATTAAGACTATATATAGTTGGAATTTTTCATGTAGCAACACATTAAATCAGGATTAGTAGTTTAAAATGCTTTAAGTAATCACTGGATTGAAAAAGAAATAGGTAATGTCAATCTCATTAAACTTGGCTTTTCTACCAGCACAATCATGTTATTCAGTCAAGTAACCTATAGTCCAAGGATTTAGAGTAGCACAGATACTCATGTGATCAAGATTAATTTTGAATAGCATATGAAATATATCAGGTTTAGTCTGCAACCTTCTACCCACCCTTTCCTCAGGGGCTCAACTCCTGAATGCTAAACTCTGATGGCCGGAGCACACACTATCTGCCCTAGTACCACCTCAGACAGGATTACAGACAGATAGCTAATATACTCACCAGGAAACCTGGCACAAAGAATTGAGCAAAGCTTTGAAATATTGAACCCACTTACAATTTTCATTTTTCCTAAGGACTTCTGTAAACATAAATCAATCTAGAGGAGAAATGAAAGTGGCAGAAACTTCAGGTACAAATAGAAGACTGACAGGCTGGGGTGGGAAAAGCTACAATAGCGCGATTTTTCAAAACCTCCTAAATCACACATAGGGCAACCAGCTACTCTGTTAGCATGTTGAGTTTAGATCTGTTTCTACATACAGACTCAAGTAGAATGGCCAGATCTACATAAATTTCACAGTCAAAAGGAAATTTGATGGTAGTCTATTTAGAATTTAAAACTGTTGATTATCAATTACATCTGTAACTCATGTAGTCACACAAATGTCTGATAGGTTAAAAGTAATCAAAAAGTATATCCAATATATATATTATATATATCCAATATATAAAAGTAATCCAGTATATATTTAGCACAATACACATTGTGCTAAAATGAAATAAACATTACCAGATTAAAGGAATTATCTTTCTCATTGAATGGAAACATGTTATTGAATCGATACAATGAGTTCTGTGATATTGTTGTTCTGTATATTCTGCGCTGCTCCCAGCACACCTTCAAAATCCTTTAGGCTACTATAATCAATAGAGAAGGACTTCAAAGAGAAAAATTGTACAGGGGCCAAATGCTTTTTGAAAAAGTCATACTATCAATAACAGAAAATGACTCAAATTATAAGGAAAGATAGAATTTTTGCTTCTTCCAAATTGAGCAATTGGAAAGCATTAATTATCACTGTTTATAGCTGTTAGCACAGAGTGGCGTATAGGAATTCCACCTACTGTGGAACATAATTAGTCCCATCAATGTCAAATGCATTTCTAAACATATAAACTGTGGGTCTGAACAAATTGGAAAACTTACCAGCAGATTTAAAGAACTAATATTAAGATGTGCCTGATGTTTGAAATCAACAACAGTAATAAGGATAGGTAGATTTAAGAGCAGCTACAAAGAACCAGCCAGGGCCACCAAAAGCATCCAGGAGCATCCTTCAGAGTATAGTTTACCTAGATGGTACCCTCTTAGAAGTCTGCGGTACACAACTTGTTCAGCCTTATGTGGTGGTGGCCCTTCCAGGAACTTTCTAAGAATTTTTTATATATTAACTCATTAATTCTCACATAACCCTATAGGCTGACCGTTTCCAATATGTATATATCCTGCTCAGACCTTGTAGAGTGCAGGCTCATGCTTCCAACTGCTTACAAAACATCTCCACCTGCGTGATTAGCAGGCATTTAAATATTTAAACATCCAAAATTCAATCTCTGATTTTCCCACCCTACCAAAAAATTATCCCCATAAAGTCTCCTCCATCTCAGTCACTGGCAGCTTGATTCTTCCAGAAGCTCAAGTTAAAAAGTCTGGAGTTATTCTCAGCTCGTCCTTTTTCTCTTACAGCCCAGATCCAAAATCATTAGTGTATCCAGTTGACCCTAACTTCAAAATATATCTAGCATCCAATCATTTCCCACCCCTTGTACCACTCATTTTCTGTCATTTCTTGCTTGCATTAATGCAATAACCACCTAACTGGTGTCCTAGTTTCTACCCTGGCTCCTTTGCAGTCTCTCCTCAATATACTAGTAATTGTGATACTCTTAATCAGAGCAGGTCAAATGCCAATAACTTCCCATCTATCCCAAAGTAAAGGCCAAATGACCTTATAATGGTCTTCAAGGTCCTACAATATTTGGTCCTCTCCTCCAAGCCTCTATAACCTTACCTCCTCCCATTTTCCTCCTGGCTCACACCTCTCCCTCTCGTCTCCTGCTGTTCCTAGGACGTACAAGGCACACTCTCCAGTTAGTGCCCTTCTGGTTCCTCTCCCTGAACCTCTCTTTCTCTGAGAGCTTGTCGTCAAATGATTCGCATGCTTATTTGCTTTTCTTAGGTGCCACCCCTCAGTGAGGTCTTCTCTGAAACATCCTATTAAATATTCCAGATAGATTTGCTAAATTTTATTTCTAATACATGTTCAAATAAGAAATGTTATAAAATGAAGAATACATAGAAGAAAATAAAAATCATTCATGAATCTTGCAATTTATTGTTGGTCATATTTTTGAAGTATATATAGTGTTTTTAAATTAATATATTTTATCTAGTTTTGTGACCTGCTATTTTCACATGGTATATTCTATCCTAAACACTTTTAGGTGACATTAAATAAGTGTGATTTTTATTCTTTTGGTGGATTTACCTCCCATCACACAGACATATCATAATTCAATTAAACATTTTGCTTCATAGAATATTTTGCTGATATGTGTAGGAGAAAAATACATATATTTTAATGAAAATACACATTAAGAAATATCACTAATTTCTTGTCATATTTTTTAAGAAGATTTGTAGCTCATGGAGAGATGATTTGGATATCAGAAAGAACTTAACCGTGACTTTCTTTATATCTTTCTGGAAAACACTGATGGGATCTGGAACGGCTGTGTGGATTTGTACATGACTGGCACATGCATCAGAATATTTGATAAAAGGACTGATGTCCTGGCTGGCCTAGATAGATGTGTTGGTTCTAGCCGTGTGCCAAAGCCTCTGTACGTATTTATTATATTTGATCTTTTAGTCACTGAGTACGATAAAATAATTGAAATATGCTTATCATATTTGCAAATGACACAAATCTGGAAGGGGTAGTGATTGCTCATACAGAGGACAGCCGTTAAGTTTTTAAAAAAACTTGGTAGATGAAACGATGAGACAAAAGTAACAATATGAAATTTAATAAGATTGATGTAAATGTCTACATTTGCGGTTATAAATCAGTATTTCATGTACATATCAACAGATATACACACATGAACAGAGTTTATCTGGCATGAGACAGATCAGAATTTTAATTCCCACTCCGTTATTGGCTGTGTCATTCTTCAGTCAGATTAGTTAACTTCTCTAAGTCTGTTTTTTTAAAAATTTTTCATTTAAGTATTTATCTTATACATGGAAGTTCACACTGTGCTGTATAATCCAGTCTAGATATCATCGTCAACATCATCGACTTCACCACACCATCTACCATTTATTGAGCCCTTTCTACATTCCGACTAGTAGACAAGTGCTTTACGCACAGTATCTCTCTTAGTTTGCACAACATTATAACATAAGCACTATTATTTGTCCCATTTTATAGGTATGCAAACAGCATGTCCTTTAAGTGGAACTAGAGACTTGTCTCTTTCTGGCACATCAGCCCATTTTATACATGGCATATTTGCTCATCAAAAATTTTTGTTCTTGCAAATGTTTTTTCTTTCTAATTGGCATTTACTTTGATTCTATTACTTGCTGATTAAGGTTCAGTAGTTAATAAGGTTAAAATAAATGTCAAGTAAATATAAACACATCTTAGTAATTGGCATTTATAATTGTGATAGAAAATTATAGCTCACAGTACAGGGAAGAAAAAATATTTGAAAATATGTCCTATCGAGTACATAATCAATTTACAATATTGTCATTCACTGCTCCAAGTGTTCATATAAGTGCTGGTAAAATGCAGAAAACACATGCTTCGAAATCATTCTTATCTGCATTCAGTCTCCATTATTTATAATTGGGAGCTCGGGCAAGTAACTTTACCTAAGAGCTGACTTCCCTCATTAATAAAATATCGATGTTGATACTTCCTATTTCTGTTAGGGGTGATTAAGCGGAATAACATATGTAAAGTTCCTAGCATGAAATAAGCATCAGTGTTATTTCCCTTCTCCCTCCCTCATAACATTGTATATAAAAATATTAAAGCATAACAAAGAAAGACAAAGTGCTGGAGACAGTCAGCAGAGACGACATGGCAGACAAATCAAGTAATCTGGAGACGGAAGCTTTTATGCAGACAGAGTTGAAACCATCAGTAAGGTACCATAGTCAACCAATAGGAAAGGAGGAGGGTGTGACATCTTAGGAAGTTTGACAGGCTTGACAGACAGGAACAAGTGGTTTAAGAGGCCTCTGCATGCTTCAACAAAGTTTGAAAAGCCATAGTCTCAACAGGAATATTACTAATAACCCAAATACAGTGAAGTCTCACTCTGCTACTAGAATATCACATTCTTGTATATTTCAGCCTAGTGTACATGGAGGGAAGGAAAGAAGGCAGAGAATATTTCAAGGTATGCGTGAGAAAGGGAGAGAGAAATCCATGGCTAGAGCCATACTTTGGATTAGTGTAGAAGATTAGATGTCGTTGATACTGGGATCTCTGCCTATTCTGCGACCCTCATCTGTGAGATTGCCAGTTAGAGGTGCTAATGGATCGCTGAGGAAGCATAACCATCCACATGTTCAGTTTCCGAGTGGTGGCACACTCAAGAAGCATTGTTCAACAGCCAAAATTAAATCAATATAACTTTACTCCTCTCAAAGGGCATTGAATGAGATCCAAACATTGCCCATGGAAACAGTTCTAAATCCTTCTCAATTCTCACTTTTCTTGCACAACTTTCACTCTGAAGTCTCTCATTCACAACAACTGCATTCTCCAAGCTTTCTCTCTTGCTTTGTGCCTTCCACATCACAAAGTATTCACCCTTCTATCCTCCCCCATTGTATCATCATTGCTATGTCATTGATTGACTTAGCCATTCTCCTTAAATATTTTTTCTTCCATCCAGCTCTCTGGTTAAATAATTCTCTTCCCATTTTTCACTATGTATCCTAAGTGTGCATTGCAAAATTCTAGAAGACTTTGTGTGTGTGTGTGTGTGTGTGTGTGTGTGTGTGCGTGTGTGTGTGTGTGGGCGCGCGGGCATCTGGAGGTGTAAGGGACAGTTTGGTCCAGTGCATGGAAGAATCAAGCTGGCAGACACAGAATATTTGAGCAGGTAGGAAAGGAAGATCATAAATATTCCCACATTTGTCATTTTTAATCTGTCACAGTAGTCATTACTTGAGAATTGATATACTGGTTCTATTTCACCATGAGCATAAAGAAGGTCCCACCATCTGTCTGTGGCATGGTCTCCTTGAGTACCCTCTGTTGTTATCTGGCTTCCACTTGACAGCTCCAAAAATAGATCTATCTCCTCAATGAATTAATGAAAAATGGATATTATCAAGGGAAAACTGAAATGATTGGAAGTATTGCAAGCTCCTTAAGGGAAGGAACCATTTCTTCTCCACAGTTCCTAAAACTACTCAAAACACAGTAGGCTTTCCAGACTGAATACTCCAACCTTTCCTTTACTAAGAGGCCAGTGTCTTCTTCACACTATAATGCTAACCCAGCTTCTTGACCCTGAGTAAATTTTGAAAGATCTTTTCATGTCTGTGGTTTGGGATGTTATAATCATGGCTGGGGCCATTAATCTTGTAGCCTCCCTTTTTCATAATATCTGAGATTGAGACTGAGTTTCTGTTACAGATTGCTAGCCTATAGCAGTCAGTTGGAGAGATGAGATATCACTGAGACAGATAACAAAGAAAAATGGGTAATAAATTGGAAAAGATTAGGAGCTCCATGGCACTATGTTAAACAAAATCTTCTGAGCCAGAAGTCTCACCTTGTGTTCCACCATTCTTTCATTTGCCAAAGGGACTCAGCTGATTTTATACATCTATATATTTTTCCCCAAGTCCTCACATTTAAAATAAAAACAACGACATTAGGCACATTTCTAAAATGTCACTGTAAGCCTAAGGAATGAAAATTTGATTTTAAAATTGATGGAGGTTATAAGAAAGTGACCCAAAAGGCATTACAGTAAGTAATAAGCCTAAAATGTCTTCGTGTAAAATGTTTTCATTAATTTGCCTTTGAAGTTCACACACAAAAATTGAAATTCAAGAATAATGGACTCATAATACATTTTTAAAATAGGATTCCATCAACAAGATATTTCAATGGAGTTTCTTGTTGATGTACTACTAGACAGGTCTGGAAGGTGAGTTATTATTTACAGAAAAAAAAGATAAATAATTTGTAAGCCACTGAATATCCATCTATCGTATTCCACTGCAAAATGATTTCAGCCTAAATATCAACCCCACTATCTATCATTCTGCCTCAGCTCCCTGTTTTCTAAAATATAGTGTTGGTTTTGTAACCATCTGAAATACAAAACCTCCAGATGGAATCCAAGTCCTTCTCAGGTAGTATAGTAAGGAGTTAGTCATAGCGTAGATGGAATGCAATTGTGTCATGTAGCAGTCACTATTCTAGGTGATGTATTTCTCATGACAATCTTAGGAGGAAAGTACTACTCCAGATGAGGAAGCTGAGGCCAGACAAGTTTAGTAAGTTGCCCAAGACCACACAGTAACTGATAGTCCTGAGACAGGCTGGAGGTTGGAGCTTAGAAATATCAGTTCCTGATTCCATGTTATTAACCAATATAACCAAGGGTCTAATTTATGTTAACAGAATACAAGGATAGAACAGTCATGTGGGAGAAAGGACAACAGCATACACATAGGAAGACAAACTTTATGTAACAATAAGACTTGATTTCTGATAGGGTTAGTGCAAATATTGAGGAAGTTCAATGGATTTTTAGGAGGTCAAGAAATCATTAGGCAAGGATGTAGAATGCCATGATTAACACAGACACTTATTCAAAGTAACCTAGGGAATGACTTGCATGGAGTTAAAAAAGATGACTTTGGGTCACTTGCCAAAATCTTTGATGTAAGTGGGGAATGAGCAGTATTTAGCAAATGACCTCAATGGGCAGGCTGGAGGGTGCTATAGGTAGATGTCAAGAGCATTAAAAAAGGTGTATTTCCAAATCGATAAGGAGAT
Organism: Equus asinus; assembly: GCF_041296235.1. Taxonomy (NCBI): domain Eukaryota; kingdom Metazoa; phylum Chordata; class Mammalia; order Perissodactyla; family Equidae; genus Equus; species Equus asinus. The sequence goes on along the minus strand of NC_091808.1, from coordinate 25,836,202 downwards.
AAGGAAATGGAAAGATATTGCATGCACATGGATTGGAAGAATAAACATAGTTAAAATGTCCATACTAGCTAAAGCAATCTACAGATTCAATGCATTCTCAATCAGAATTCCAATGACATTCTTCACAGAAATAGAACAAAGAATCTGAAAATTCATATGGGGCAACAAAAGACCCCGAATAGCCAAAGCAACCCTGAGAAACAAGAACAAAACTGGAGGCATTACAATCCTCAACTTCAAAATATGCTACAAAGTTATAGTAATCAAAACAGCATGGTACTGGCACAAAAACAGACACACAGATCAACGAAACAGAATTGAAAGCCCAGAAATAAAACCACACATCTACAGACAGCTAATCTTAGACAAAGGAGCCTAGAAGGTATAATGGAGAAAGGAAAGTCTCCTCAATAAATGGTGCTGGGAAAACTGGACAGCCACATGCAAAAGAATGAAAGTAGACCATTATCTTTCTCCATACACAAAAGTAGACTCAAAATGGACCAAAGACTTGAAAGTAAGACCTGAAACCATAAAACTTTTAGAAGAAATTATAGGCAGTACACTCTTTGACATCAGTCTTAAAAAGATCTTTTTGAATACCATGTCTACTCGGACAAGGAGAACAAAAGGAAAAATAAACAAGTGGGACTTCATCAGACTAAAGAGCTCCTGGAAGGCAAAGTGATCAAAATGAAAAGACAACCTACCAACTGGAAAAAAATATTGGCAAATCCTATATCCAACAGGGGCTTAATCTCCATAATAGATAAAGAAGTCACACAAGTGAACTGTAAAAAAATAAAAAGCCCAATCAAAAAGTGGGCAGAAGATATGAACAGACATTTTTCCAAAGACGACGTACAGATGGCCAATGGGCACATGAAAAGATGCTCAAAATCACTAATCATCAGGTAAATGCAAATCAAAACTACACTTAGATATCACGTTAAGCCCATTAGAATGGCTATAATCACCAAGACAAAAAGAAACAAATGTTGGAGAGGTTGTGGAGAAAAGGGAACTCTCACACACTGCTGGTGGGAATGCCAATTGGTGCAGCCACTATGGAAAACAGTATGGCGATTTCTCAAAAAATTAAAAATAGAAATGCCATATGACCCACCTATCCCATTACTGGGTATTTATCCAAAGAACTTGAACTCAACAATACAAAGAGACTTATGCACCCTTATGTTCATTGCAGCACTATTCACAATAGCCAAGATGTGGAAGCAACCCAAGTGCCCATCCACTGATAACTGGATAAAGAAGATGTGGTGTATATACATACAATAGAATACTACTCAGCCATAGAAAAAGACAAAATCATCCCATTTGCAACAACATGGATGGACCTCGAGGGTATTATGCTAAGCAAAATACGCCAGACAGAGAAAGACAAACACACGCATGTGGAAGATAAACAAACACATAGACAAAGAGAACAGTTTAGTGGTTACTAGTGGGAAGAGCGTTGGTGGGTGAGCACAAGCAGTGAAGGGGCACATTTATACAGTGACAGACAAATAACAATGTACAACTGAAATTTCACCAATGTTATAAACTATTATGACCTCAAAAAAAAGCAAGCTGTCTTTTAACACCCCACTCTCCATCCCCACAAAATTTTAACTGTATTTGCTTATAACTGATCATGGAAGGCTAAAAAGAAGGCTGACCACAATTCCCAGTTTCAGGCTAGGATACAGGATAAGTGATGTATTTATGGGAAGAGCAGATCTCAATTATAAACACCAAAAACAATAACTAACATTTATTGCGCACTTGCTACATGGCAGGCACTGTTTTAAACAATATCTGTTATCCCAATTCATTCTCATGTGAGAAAAATGAAAGAAAAAGGGTTAGAAGAAACACTGGGAGTTGAGATTCAAACTCATGTAGAACTCAGAGTTTGAGCTCAGCCACTAGGCTACCCTTTGAGGCAAAAAAGCAGAAGAATAATTGTGCAAAGAGGATGAAGCTGCATGCAGCTCTGTCCTGGAATAGGAATAGGGTCAGGTAAAAGGTTTTCGCAGGGAGGAAAAGAAGAGGGGAGAGGAAGAACAATGATATCCAATTTTTCTCTCTCTATGATTACCCTTTCAATTTTTAAAGTAACATATACTATACTCTTATTCTAAATTAATTTACTGTTGATGAAACAATGTTTGGGGTTTTTTTTTCTCCTTAGATAAAATGTCTCTGAATCCACTGTATGGATTAATAGAAATGACACTATTTCATAAGAATGTTACAAAAGTGCATGATATTAATTGATATTGCTCTACTGAATCAAACCAGGCAGATCCCCGTTAATTACAAAACTGCAAGGACCTTAGACATTTGTTCATGGGTCTAAAATACACAACAAATCTTTTCAACAACATATTTGATATTTAAAATTACGCAACTTAATGAAATTTAGAAACGAAGAAGTGATGGTTATCCAATCTTCTATTGCTTTCAAAAAATTTTAGTTCCATCGTTGTACTTTTTCTAGCGAAGCAAATTTTTTCATTCTGAAAAACATACCTTGACATATGGTAACTAGTAATAGTTAAACATTAACTATTAACAAGGTAACTAGTAACTTTGACTTATACGTAATTAGTTTAATGCTGTATTCGACTTCTTGAGTACAGAGTTTGAATTGATTCTGTAGAAAATATTCTTGAAAAAACTGCCTAGATCAAAATCTTTGTTTAATAAAGTGTGAGAAGGTAGGAGGATAAAAGTGGCTGATTAAGACACCTAATTTTGAGATGACTTTTCCTTTGTGCATTTTTTAATCAAGCCTTTTTTTTCTTTTATATATTTCTCTTACTTATACTTAAAGGAGAACTTTAAGAGAAATGTCACTGCATAATTTCCTTTCCATTTTTTCTTCCCTGCTTAGAAAGAGCACCTACAATTGCCAAAAGAATCACCTCTAAATAGAACATAATTTGTTCTTGCCAGGCGGCAAAGAATTAAATAAAAGTTGCATAGGGCTGCTTGCAACAATCTAGGCTTGAAAGATTGCTAATGGGTTAGCAGCTTGATCTCGTTATTCATCTTTCCCCAGCTCCCTGTAGAGATGTCAGCTCCCCCGCCCCAACCCTCCAGTGTAACCAGCAGTCTCTCCTCCACCTCTGCTCCAGACTTTGTAACAAAAGGGGCTTAGTGAGAGGACAGCACCAGGGGAGGAAAGACACACGTACAACTTCTTTGCAAATGTTAGGAAAAGGGAAACTTGAATATGCACTCCAGTTGCTTATAAACATCTTCCTTTCACTTCCTAGCCTCCTCTAAGTGATGAGAAATTAGGGAAGAAAAGGAGAAGAGTAAGCTCTTTAAATTCTGCTTAATTGTGTAACTGAGTTCCAGGAACCACTTTCATTAGTAAATGAGAATAAATGTGTGAATGGTAATGAAATCTACAAATGATGGTTGCAGAACAGGACACAAACACCTGCATCACTCTTAACCCATTACAGAGTAAACAAAGCAGAGAAAAATAGCAGAATGGATTCAGTAAAATTTTCATTCAATTTTACATAGTTGCTTTAAACACCAAATATACAATCAAGGTTTTGGATTTTTTTTAAGATTGGCCCTGAGCTAACATCTGTTGCCAATCTCTCTCGTTTTTTTCTTCCCTTCAAAGCCCCCCAGTACGTAGGTGTATACTCTGGTTGTAGGTCCTTCTTGACTTCTAGTTCAGCATGGCTTGATGAGCGGTGCTAGGTCCGCAACCAGGATCCGAATTCTGGCAAAACCCTGGGCCACCAAAGCAGAGTACGTGAACTTAGCCGCTCACCCACAGGGCCGGCCCCACAATCAAGGTTTTATGTTTAAAAATGTCCACTATAGAATGCTCTGTAAATCTCTTTTATATTAACTAGGTACTTGTCATTTGAATCAATATAGAATTTTATTTAGTTACGATGAGTCCCTTTCTTTCTGAAAATTTCAGTCAATTTTTACCAGCTTAGTGTTTCAACCCCTACACTTAATTCTTCCAGGCTTAGAATTACTTGCAAATCCTCATATAGCAGGATGACTTTAAACTTTATATAGCGGAATATTTTTTAAAATCATGGGAAAAAATGGAATGAAAAACTGTGGAAAATGTCTCTTCCTGATAATCACTTCACGTTAATATTCTTCGCTTTGTATTTTTTTTAAAAAAAAGTATTGTGGAAAAAAACACATAACATAAAATTTACCATCTTAACCATTTTTAAGTGTACAGTTCAGTGATCTTCAATATATTCACAATGCTGTGCAACAATCACCATCATCTAGCCCCATAACTCTTTTCACCTTGTCAAAGTGAAACAACATATTCCTTCAATAATGACTCCTCATTTTCCTTTACCCCTTGCTCCTGGCAACCACCATTATATTTTCTGTCTTTATGATTTTGACTACTCAAGTATCGCATATAAGTAGAATCATACAATATTTGTCTTTTTATGAGTGGCTTATTTCACTTAACATGATGTCCTCAAGTTTCATCCACGTTGTAGCATGTCAGAATTTCCTTTCTCTTTAAGGCAGGACAGTATTCCATTGTACATATACACCACATTTTGCTCATTTACTCATCCATCAACGGACACTTGGAAAAGATTTATTTTTTACTAGATTAGCTGATTAGATTTTCTTGGCTGTCATCCAATTTAAACAGAGTGTGTAGCTCTTATTACTTTTTTTCCTGTAAGAAAAATGCCATTCAGTTTCAAACATCTCCAATTCCAAAAACTCACCATTTCAAAAAATGTTAGGAGTTACTGCTTCAAAGAAAAGCTGATATTCTGATTGCTTGGCCATTCTCCATTCTGTCTGAAATTGGGAAAAACTTTTTCAAAATATCAGCAACTTTTAGTTAAGCAATGATACCTATTTTTCGATGAAAATTCCCATTGTGAAAAGGCTTGTTAAAATTTACTTTAAGTTTCTGAGAAACAATAAAATCTGAAGGCTGTCCCCAACCGGACGATTGGAGTCTCAGACTTGCTATTTCACGAAATTTGGCTCTCTTCAGTGACTCACTGGAAGGCAGCAAGTCCTTATTACTAAAACTTTGCAAGCTGTTGGGGCTTTCAGCGACCCCAAAAGGGGCTCTTCATACTGACCTTTACTAGAATTTCTATAAGAATTAGCAATAGTGTTCTTTAAGTGCTGGTGAAACACCAGGCCCAGAAGGTCCAGGCCCTGAAAGCATTGTTATTGTTGAAATTAGTAACAGAAGCTTCATGTAACAACAGAGAGCTCAATGTGCTCTCCGAGGGACTGGTGTGTGTGGCATGTGGCTTGTTTGAGCAAGCCCATGCATGCCAATTTTGAATCAGCACATAGTCTGAAATGCATTCATCGTTATAGGCCTTGTTCATCATTTTACTAGCATGGAAATCCTATACCAGGCCCGTACTACTTATACCTGTCCCTAGGCTCAATTGGAGAACTTTGAAAACAGCTGGATTCCCATCCTTAAAGCAAACTCACTCAGGGACAATCTCTGGGAGGAGGTTCTGACGCGTGCCCAAGTGTGGAAACCATTCATCTACTTACCCCCGCACATGAACCTTGTCATTTTGTAATGCTAAGCCAGGATACACAAGATCTCTGCTGTCCCTTTATGTAAAAATAATTTTCCTTCCACAAGCCATGGTCATGAAGATTTATCTGAAGATATAAAATTGACCGTTTTAAGAGCTAGAGCAGTATGTTTGTGGCGTAGAGAAGAGTTAATCTTTGAGGCAGAACTCAGTTTACTCCCAGAGGGAGCATTACCGTAAGCCTTTTAAGTCAAATAGAGGTAATGCCGATTCGTTATTCTTGAAGAAATCTTGAGCGCAAGAAGTTAACATGAATGCAGAAGGTAAGTATACTGTTTAATAATTTAAATGCAAAATGTTAGCAGAATATGGCCATAAAGAGCCAGATATTTTTCCTTTACAAATTTTGAGTTAAACTGTCCTGTCCCTGAAGAGATTGTTCTTTCCTGAGTTCTATGCGTGCATGTGTTTACGCATGCACGCGTATGTGTGTGCGGGTGTTTTATTCAGTATTTGCCCCTGAGGAGGCTAGGTTCCATGATCAGTGCACACCACGCATGCTGTGTAGGTTTCATTTTCTGTTTGTATCACTATGAAAAGAAATGCTAAGCATTGGACTGGGCTTAACCCAGGATGACCTCCAGAGGGCTGTTGATGTCCACACATGGCATGGGTGTACACAGGCGACTGTCAGATTTTCTAGAATTTAGAGAGCTGGCTAAACAGAGCCACCACTAAATATGAAATTATATAAACCCACAATTAAATTTTATTAAAACAAAAGTAATGCATACTTAAAATTCATTATTTCCTGATTACTATATTTTACTGTTATCTATGTAATTGAGTCTGTTTACATTTATTGAATCTGTATGGTGGAAATACAATGTAATGGCAGCTAACTGGGCATCTCTTTCAAAATCCACATTGGTTTCTCAAAAGGGACAATGTGAAGAACGTTTACTCCATAGAAATCAGCAAGCTCTACAAATTGGGTGTTTTTTTCTCTATTTTTTAGAGTGGTTATTTAAACTCTTACTGGCACATCACTGACATGTAGTATAATTTAAGACTGAAGAAACAATGCTTTAGGAAATGCACAATTAAAACTTTCCTAAGGGAGCCATGATATATTCAGTGCCTAGAGTGGGCGTTTTCTTTTACAACAAACTGATGTTTTCATAAATTCAGAAATAGAAAATGAAATGAGTCTTCACCTGGAGAAGAGGCAAAGAGTCTAGGGGAAAATAAAGGACTTGGTCCTTAAGGTTTGGCAATGGTCAGAGGGTCCCAGTAAGGAGGGATATCCCCACCTGCAACACCTGAGCAGGAACACAGAACTCAAGTTTGGTCCTCTATGCCTTCCAAAAGCCATTCTTATTATTAGCACAATTATGTTAGCAACTAATCTCATTTATGCTTTGAGGAAATTGGGGGTACAGTGCCTCTTAAGAGCAGTTGAGGGAGTGCCCAGCCCTGCTGTGAGGTCACTGGAGTCATTGGTAGCAGAGACTGGGGTTGTCAGTAAGAGGACAGGGTCAGAGTGGAGAGAATTTATTCCAGATTTTAGGTGATTTACATGTAAAAGGAAAATGGAAACTAATTCATAATCATAAACTGTTAAGACCAATGTGTGTGTATGTGTCTACACATTTATATAAATATGTTTACTTTATGTACATATTTATTATATAAAAATGCATATATATGATTTACAATAAAATAAATAGTATGTGCAATGAATGATGAATATGAGGACTGAGATGAGCTAAGAAAAGTCTATTACAAGAGAATTCTGTTCTGCCACCTGGGGTTGGGGTGAAGTGCTGCAGAGAAACAGAGATCACACTTCTCTAACTTTATATATATATATATATATAATTGGATGAAAAAGTCGATTGAGGGGAAGCTATTGCATATGATGAAAATAAAGATCTGTCATGAAAAATTCACTCATAAAGTGACATAATGCACTTTTATCCCAAGAAGCTAAGGAACGAGAAAACCAAGCGAGCAGGAGTACCGGGCTTGTGCCTTGTAATGCTGGTAAATAAAAGTTACTTTCTGGAGTGAATATAGGTGAACCTGGAAACCTTCTTCTAATACACGTAGCAATAAAGGCTCCCCCTGATGTGGATCAGGTACAAGTTCTTACTCTCTCATTAAGAGCATTAAAAAGACAGTAGAGCTGCCATTTGCTCTTAGTTTTACAAATACATTGCTAGAGTCTGTTAGTTCAATTTCTAATATTTTGTTTAGAATGATTGCATCTGAATTCATAAGTGATCTTTAGTTCTTTTGGTTTTTTTTCTTTTTATTAAGTGAGGCTCATGAAGATCTATTTCTATTTTATAGGTCTTTTCAAAAAGCCATCTTTTGGACTCACATGGATTCGTTTATCCTTTGTAATGTTTTTCACATTTTTCCATTTCCCTAATTTAAGCTTGTACTTAGAAAAATCTTTTAAAAACAGTATGAATGATTTGACTCTATGTGCGCGTTTAGGTAAAATTGGACCGACACGATACACACAAACTGGAGCTGTACTAAAATGCATCGTGGATAAATTTTCTTGCTACTTTTTTTTTCACTCTACTACAAATCCAAACTTAGAAGAGTGTGTCTATTTTATGTAAATATATTAACATTGACAGAGTAGTAACAGTTGGTAAACTAAAAAAATCAAGTTTAATTCTACTCTATTTTGAGACTTAACTATTTTCTACTTCAAGAAAGTTATCTATATAGGACACAATGTGCAATATGAGTTAGAAGTGGGCAATTATTAAGATATGCAAGAGTTATTAAAAGAAAAATATAGTTTTAAGGTTTACTAACAGTTTTAACGCAGGCAGAACATCTGGTTTAAATAAATGATTTGTCATGGAATTATGTTTGTGAATATAATGCTTTTTTATGAATTTGCCAATTCCTCCACACTCACACTTTGTTAATTAGGTGGTGTTTGGTTTTTGAAAGCAATTGAGAATGAGTTCTGCATCTGGTGTAAGCTAAGGAAAAGACAGTGGGATCTGGAGCATCGGAGGTTTGTTCCTTTCAGTGTCTTGGTGAGATCAAGCTATGAAACACTAGCTTCTGGTTACTAAAACACACATGAAATTTAGAATCCTAATAAATGCTAACTCATTAATGTATGATGAAAATATAACTGTCACGTATTAGAAAAATACTTCTGTCCACATATGATCAATTCACATGAAAAAAAAAATCGTAATCAGAAGGTACTTTATTCCTTTACAATAAGAAATCACTCTCAGATTTTGACACATATTAACTCATTAATTACTCATAATAACCATACGAAGTTGATAATATCAACTCTGGCCAAAAACCTGTGTGTGATCTTCCAGCCCTGACCCTAGGCAACTACACAGGCTTTGCCTGGTAGGTCTTAGAGAGGAAAGCTGCCATCCCCACCCCAGACTTGGGAGCAAGGCCAATGCATTGCCGTCTCTAAAAGGCGTCCCAATGAAGGACTCAGGGCACCTGACCTGCCTTGCTCTCTCTCTCTTTTTTTTTGATTACTTTATTGAGGACATGTTGGTTTATAACAATGTGTAATTTCAGGTATAAATTACTATATTTCGTTTTCTGTATAGACTGCATCATGCTCACCACCAATGGCCTTGTTTTTACTCATCACCATCACTATATGTAGGTGCCCCTTTAGCCTTTTCGCCCACCCCCAACCGTTCCCCTCTGGCAACCACTATCTGTTCTCTTTATCCACGTGTGTGTCTCCCACATATGAGTGAAATCAAACAGTGTTTGTCTTTCTCTGTCTGGCTTATTTCGCTAAACATAATACCCTCAAGGTCCATCCATGCTGTTGCAAATGGGACAATTTCATCATTTTATGGCTGAGTAGTATTCCAATGTATATATATACCACGTCGTCTTTATCCATTCATCAGTTGATGGGCACTTGGGTTGTTTCCATATCTTGGCTATTGTAAATAATGCTGCAATAAACACGCAGGTACATAAATCTCTTTGAACTGTTGATTTCACGTTCTTTGGATAAATACCCAGTAGTGGGATAGCTGGATCATACGGTATTTCTAATTTTAAATTTTTGAGAAATCTCCATACGGTTTTCCACAGTGGCTGCATCAGTTTGTATTCCCACCAGCAGTGTATGAGGGTTTCCTTTTCTCCACATCCTCTCCAACATTTGTTATTTGTTTTCTTGTTAATATAGTCATTCTGATGGGTATGAGGTGATATCTCATTGTAGTTTTGATTTATATTTCCCTAATAATTAGTGATGTTGAACATCTTTTGAAGTGCCTTTTGGACATCTGTATATCTTCCTTGGAAAAATGTCTGTTCATATCCTCTGCTCATTTTTTGATCAGGTTGTTTGTTTTTTTGCTGTTGATTTGTATGAGTTCTTTATATATTTTGGAAATTAACCTCTTTTCAGATATTTGATTTTCCAATATTTTCTCCCAGTTGGCTCATTGTCTTTTCATTTTGTTCATGGTTTCCTTTGCCTTGCTGAAGCTTTTTAGTCTGATGTAGTCTTATTTGTTTATTTTTTTCTTTTGTTTCCCTTGCCTGAGTAGGCACGGTATTTGAAAAGATGCTGCTAAGACCGATGCCAAAGAGTGTATTGCCTATATTTTCTTCTAGGAGTTTTATGGTTTCAGGTTTTACATCGAAATCTTTAATCCATTTTTAGTTAATTTTTGTGAATAGTGTAAGATAATGGTCTACTTTCATTCTTTTGCATGTGGCTGTCTGGTTTTCCCAACACAATTAATTGAAGAGACTTTCCTTTGTCCATTGTATGTTCTTAGCTCCTGTGTCAAAGATTTGCTGTCCACAGATGTGTGGTTTTATTTCTGGGCTTCCAGTTCTGTTCCATTGATCTGTGTGTCTGTTTTTGTGCTAGTACTACGCTATTTGGATTACTATAGCTTGGTAGTATATTTTGAAGTCAGAGTTTGTGACGCCTCCAGCTTTGTTCTTTTTCTCAGGATTGCTTTGGTTATTCGGGGTCTTTTGTTGTCCCATATGAATTTTAAGATTCTTTGCTCTATTTCCATGAAGAATGTCATAGGGATGCTGATTGGGATTGCACTAAATCTGTAGACTGCTTTACATAATAGGGAATGTTTAACTATGCTTATTCTTCCAATCTGAGTGCATGGAATATCTTTCCATCTCTTTATGTCTTCTTTGATTTCTTTCAATAATGTTTTATAGTTTTCAGGGTATAGGTCTTTCACCGCCTAGGTTAAATTTATTCTGAGACATTTTATTCTTTTTGTTGCAATTTTAAATGGGATTAGATTCTTGACTTCTGTGTGCTCTTAAGCACAGCTACCTTCCTAAGCAGGTGCCTCCATTCAGAGGCCTCTTTACCATGTGCCTTTGAAAGAGGCCTTCCTCAGGTGCCTCTGCTGAAATGTCCTTATGAGAGTGTGTGTGGGAAGGTGGAGCTTGAAGATACTTTTTCTCTGCTCTGACTCAGTACTTTTCCACTCTTAGCCTTTCCTCTTTCCCTCTCTCCTTCCCGCTGGCCCCCAGATCCATGAAACTTTGGGGGCCTTTTTTGGGAGTTCCTCAGCAGTGACAGAATTGCCCATGTCTGACTGATCAATCTGACCCTCCTGACCCTTGCCTGGAGCTGTTCCATGGGGAAAAATGGGGCAGTGGAAGAGTTAGAGCTTTCCCCCCGTTTAGCCTCTTGCTTATACTATCGCACTAAGTGATGAAAAGCTTGACCATGACCTTCAATTTGGCACTTTGTCTTAACTGGCCACCTGACACTAGCAGCTCAGAGCTCAGCTCAGCTCAGTTCTTGACATTATTTTATAGATGTGGAAATGGAGGCAGTGAGACCATAAGTGACTTGTCCAAGGTCAGATAGCTATTAAGAGGCAGTGCCAGGTTTCAAACAAGGCAGTTTGGCTCCCAAATCCATTCTCTTAACTACACAATATTCTCCCTTGGGAAATACCATTGTCTAATTTTCCATATTCATGCTCTGATTTGCTTCCATTTGCTTAATTTTTAGAGGGAGCTAATTTCCATCATGTTGACATTCTTGTGGTGAGGGGATTGTTTTTATAGTGCTCCAAGTAAGCGGAGCATCATTCACTATATAATTTTTTCACTTTAAAGGGTAGTTTATTGAATAAGACCTATTGATGTACCTATCCAAGAATGTTAGGATGTTAGATAAGTCTTTCTAGGCATTAGTATGAGAAAAAAAGACACTGATCTCTACCTCATCCAGCTAAAGTTTAGATTGCGATATCTCAAGTATTTTGGAAAATGCAATTTGGTTATAATTATTCTCAAATTACATATATTTAAAGGAGTGGTGTTATTTTTACATTGGTTTCCTAGACACTTCAAACCTTTTCTTCATTGTTTCAATTATAGCCCACAGGTTATGTCACTAAAAACCCAAGTTGCTCTTGGAAAGATTTTGCTTTTTTCCATCAAGAATTAGTATTGTACCAAAACCCAAAAACATACATTAAGAAATACTTTGCAAAATATCACTTAAAAATCAAATGTTCTTAAACTTTTATGTCAAACTTGTGGAATTTATAGATAATTACAAGTATTACACAAATTAGTGTCTCTTTAAACACTAAAGGACAAGTAACCATACATATTTATCTTATAATTATTGTAATGAAATATATATAGAACATAAAGGCAATATAATAGAAATAGTGTAACTTACAATTATATAAGTATAAAATGAATTAAGCATATATGTATATATATGTTGCCATCTCTACCTGAAAAAGACTTAATGGGTAAGCTACCTGTGTGTGGATTGTAACTTTTACTTCACATCCGTTCTTTTGTATACAAATTATGAATAGAATAAAGTAATTGTATTCAATCTGATTTTCCTATTCATGAACTGATCTATTTCACTTATTTATCTATTTATTCAGTATATATCTGTTATCCATCAATTACATGCTAGAACAGAGGACAGATGATGAATCGAGCCTTGTCCACAAGGAGTTTTCATTTTAGAGAGACACAGAATGCTGGGTTTCAGCACTCATCATTATGGGGTCACATGGAAAAATCTAGCCTTCAGAAGAGACTACTTCTTAGAAGAGATAACAATTGATGAGTGTCTTAAAGTATGAATAAAATTTAGTCTGGCAAACAGAAAAGGAAGGACAGTACAGACAAAGAAGTTGTAAGAACTCATTCCACAGAGGGGAGAAATAAGCAGGAATCATCTGAAAACTCCCAGCCTTTGGTTTTGTTTGGAATTGACCCTATGTTAGTCAGTTGTAGTGACAGTGTTTGTAGACAGGGTCATGGTTACATTTCCATTAAATAGAGCTCTTGCTGGCGTTTTGTCAGGTGGATTTGTCAGGACTGGAGGCAAGGAAAGAAGTTAAACACAGGGACTCTTAATCAGGAGATTTGGATCCCTAAGGGGCTATAGATAGAATTTAGGAGTTCCTTGAACTTGAATGGGAAAACAAAACATTATTGTTTACATTTTTCTCTCATTAAATACAAGATTTCATCAATTACAAATATAAGGACCAAACCACAGTAATATTGGCAGTACCAGCCACACTGTGACCAATACAAACCACAGATTATTCATGTTACATTCCAGTTGTGGGTATCATAAAATATTACTTATTTGTTTATTCCTTCGTTCTTAATCATGGTAAAAAATACATAACATAATATTTACTAACTTTTTTTTTAAGTGTGCAGCTCAGTAGTGTTAAGCATATCTACACTGTTGTATAACAGAGCTACAGAAATTTTTCATTTTGGACAACTGAAATGCTATAAATCATTAAAGAGCAATTCACCACTTCCCAATCTTCCCAGCCCCTAGTAACTACCATTCTTCTTTCTGTTTCTATGAATTTAACTACTTTAGATACCTCACATAAATGGACTCTACAGCATTTATCTTTTTGTGTCTGGCTTATTTCAGTAAGTATAGCGTCCTCAAAGTTCAAGCATATTGTAACATGTCATAATTTCCTCCCTTTTTAAAGCTGAATAATTTTCCATTGCATGTATATACCACAGTTTGTTTATCCATTCAATGAACATTTGGGGTGCTTCCACCTCTTGGCTATTGTGAATAATACTGCTATGAATATAGGTGTGCAAATATCTCTTTGAGACTGCCTTCAACTCTTTTGGAGATATACCAAGAAGTGGAATTGCTGGATGATATGGTAATTCTATCTTTAATTTTTGAGGAACTACCATACTATTTTGCATAGCAGTTACACCATTTTACAATCCCATCAATAGTGTACAAGGGTTTCAAGTTCTCTACATCCTCACCAACAACTGCTATTTTCTATTATTTTGACAGTAGTCATTCTAATGGGTGTGAGGTGATATCTCTATGGTTTTGATTTGCATTTCTCTAAAGATTAGTGATGTTGAGAGCATCTTTGCATATGCTTGTTGGCCATTTGTACATCATCTTTGGAGAAATGTCTACTCAAGTCTTTTGCCCATTTCTGAATTGGGTTTCTTGTTTTTTTGTTGTTAAGTTGTAGGAGTTCTTTACATATTCTGCATATTAACCCTTTATCAGATATACAATTTGTAAATATTTTCTCCCATTCCTTAGGTTGCCTTTCACCCTGTTGATTGTGCCCTTTGTTGCACAGAGGTTTTTAAGCTTGATATAGCCCCATTTGTTTGTTTTTGCTTTTGATGTCATATCTAAGAATCATTGCCAAGAACAATGTCATGAAGATTTTCGTCTACGTTTTTTTTCTAGGAGTTTGATAGTTTGGGGTCTTATGTTTAGATCTTTAATCCATTTGTCTTAATTTTTAAATATAGTGTAAGATAAAAGTCTAAGTTCACTCTTGTACATATAGATATCCAGTTTTCCCAGCACCATTAGTTAATGTGACTGCTTTTTCAAATAATATTTATGACAATCATTGCTCCAAAACTACATTACATATTAGTCCTACTGTTAGAATTTTTTATGTAATGTGCTAATAAAGAAGCATATTACTATATGATGTATCTCTTTTTTAAGTACGTTGATGAATATATTTCAATATAATTTATTTTCCTTATAATGCATTCTAATTTATTTTACAAACGTTAATTTTTATGCATTTCTGATGTAAAATTTTATTTTGTGCCTATTTATTCATTTAAAATATTATGGGAAGGGAGTCTATTGGTTTAACCAGACTGCCACAGGTTCCATGGCCTCAAAAAATACTAAGAATTCAGAAATTATTTCAGTAAATCAGGCAACAGAAGAAGCCTTGACCTAGAGCAATGGTAATAAGAAATATCTAAAATCAAGAAATAGGCAAGTTCACATGATTTACTGGTTAATTAAATGCCAAGAACCAAGGAGAAGTTGTCAATGATGACCCTCTAATTTTTAACTTGGGTGACTGATTGGTTGGTGGTGTATAGTTCTGGGAGTCACCAGTGTAGACGTTGCATTTAAAACCATGAGAATGCCTGGGCCTCCCTGGGGAGAAGGTAGACAAAGAAACTGACTCAGGATAAACCCTAGGAAATGGATCTTCAAAGACCAGCTAATTCATTATCAGCTATAGCGTCATGCTGTATATATAACATAACAGCAAATAGATCTACTAAGGAAACAGTACAACTTTGACAAGCAATTGGTGCTTAATTTGCAAACGACTATTGCTTGTGATTCTATTCTGCATTTATAATTTTTGCACCTGCAATTATTTGCATGCAAAAACAGATGCAGCAACAGTTGCTTCACTATAGGTACAGCCATCTAAATTTGCCTTAAAAAACATACAAAGAGATTCCATCTGTGAAAGTGCAGCAAATCCCTCACACATTTCCCGCTCCACATCCTGTCAGGCTGGGGGACACACTCCCTTCTGACTTCTCGTCTTGCTTCATCTTGTTCACGCATTGCAGGCTAGTCACTCCGAGAGCTGAGAGTCAGAGGCCTTTCCTCATCTCTGTTCTTTATGCTCCCCCCCACAAATATAAAATGTACCATAGTACAGGCAGACTAAAAATGGTCGCCATTTCTGAAGCATGTCATTTGCCTTGTTAGTGTGAACAGATTCAAGTTTTTTATTCACACGTAATTTTACAAGGTAGGCGATTTGAACACTGTAAAGACGAAATCTCACACAAATTTCTGCTCAAAGGTGACAAGAAAATTATGTTACTCTACTTTTAAAAAAAGTTTTAGCCATTTATTAAAATCACATCTGTCAGTTTGGATCAAATATATTCATATTTCCCCATTATGTTATTAGGACTATCATGAAATTTAATAATTGTCCCTTGGAGTTTGATTTCCTACAGAAGCATCATAACACAATCAGTACTATAGCAAATAATTATTGAACTGTGTGGAGATAGTTATGATTTCAGCTGGGAAATATATAATAATAGATGAGAAATATAAAACCCAGGTTAACACGATAAATATTCTGTTCTCATACAAATGTCAGTAATAATAAATGTGGGGACAACATAGCTTACTTTATGAAAATGAAACAGATTCCAGACAGAATAATTTTCAAAGGTTTTAATGATAGTTCACATAATACTTGCTTATCATTTAGTCATATTAAACACTTTGATTCTGATAAATCCTCTATGGTAGAAACAATATACACTTTAAGAATGGGAAATTGGGTAGTTTATTAGGCTAACAACTAAACTCAGAATGTAACATATATTTCTTCTATATGAAATCTATATGTCTCCATTCTACAGTGTTTAGAATTGTCATAAAGCATTTCCACGAAGGTTTTAGGGGCTAATGAACACTTAGGAATTCTAAAATGTTCACTAGTTTTTATTTTTTATACAAAAATTACAGTGATTAGGATGGCTCATTTTTGTTGTACTATCTTTTTCTCAGTGCTGTATAGGTCACAAAGAGTTGAAGCAGTAGTTAGACACCAGTCTTAAATTTATGGAAAACGAGGTGCATATTTGCACATTGGAGTTATGGTAAAGCAATTTAGATTTAGCAAAAGGGAAAATGAGAATTGCAATGGGGAAGTCATTCCAAAAAGAGAGATAATTAGAAGTAAAAGACAGGTTAGCCATTTGTTCTGTCATATAGAACTAAACATTTCAACCGATTCAGTCAAAGTTCAAAAATATTACTAGTGGCATGATAAACATAAGTCATTCATTTTCAAAAGGAGTAGAAGAACATTTTGAGAAATTAAAAAAGATAATGCTACTCACATCCTGAGCTACCATTTGTTGACACCAGAGTCAAGTTGGAAGGCCATGGATTCCGAACAATGTCTTGCCAATGAATTGTGTCTGTGTAACAAAGGAATTTGTTCTGGTCTACATAGACTCCACCATTTAGGATTTCTGTATGAAAACAAACAAACAAAGATTTGTCATCAGACTTCTTGATGAGGAAAAGGTATTCAATGAAAATGATATACTCTTTATTATTTTAAATGTTAAATTAGAGTTACTTTGTTAACAGCCAAGATATCTTTTATAATATCTTTTCCTGAGTCATATAAATAGCAGAAATTTGAAAAGATTGAAAGATACGAAGAAAAACAACCACTAATAATCCAAATACTTGGAAAGAAACACTCTTTACATTTTGTTATAGATGTTATCAGTCTCTTTTCTGTTTTACCCCCTGAAATTGAAATAATATTGCATATAGTATTTCATAGCCGACTCATTTTGTTTAATATTATATGGTGAGAATTTAACGATAACTAAATATTACTCTACATTATTTTTGATGAGAATATGATATGCCAGAGGATAAGTTAAGTAGTATTTATTTAAGCAGTCCCCTTTTGGTCATTTAACTTGCTCATCTCCAATTCGTTCTTTAAAATACATTTCCACAAATGATATTCCAAGGTGGTAGAATGAATATTTTTAAGACTTTTGGTACAAGTTGTCAAATTTCTCTTAAGAAAAATTGTTTCAGTCAATGTGACATTGACTGGAGACAGTAGGTAAGTAATTAGCACAAAATGGAAGCTAAAATTAATGCTTCAATCATAAAAATGTCCTTTGTCATCTCAAATGGAATCAATAAAATTGTCAATTATTTTTTAAGAATAACATAAAGCAGGATATAATAAAAACTCCTGTGGCTCACTAGGACAAGTGCATGACCACGGGACAAAAAGCACTAAAAGTCATTTTCACTTGATTCTCTATTTTGCAGTACTGGCCTTGATGAGTTAACTTGTCTCCCCTGAACAATGGCCGATCATACACATAGATTCTCTTCCAGAGAGCTTTAAGTTATCTAGCAAATAAAAAGTAGATATTTCCTCTGAAAATACTATTCTTATTATTTGAAGAAATTGGTTAGAAATACACAGAGCATCTTCCTGCCCAATATCTACCGCATTTTCTCTTCTTGTATAATACAAAAACGACTTAAAAATAAATCATTTATCAATCCACAAAGCATTCAGTTACAAGTAACAAAAATCTAATTAACAGTAGTTTATATAGATAGGGGATGATTTTTCTCACATAATAAGAAACCTACAGAAAGGAGTTACGAATATTAGTTTAGATGCTCGGCAGTATCCATGACCCGCTCTGCCATCCTCAGTGTTTGGCTTTATTTATTCCAGGCACAAGATAGCCTCTGCATGTAAAGGTCTGCGTTCTGAGCTTCAGGAAGGATGAAGACAGAAGAGCAAGCAAGAGATTTCCTCCTAGTGAGGCTCCAACTTTCTATTTGGGAATAGATATTCTCCCCAAAGATAATGTCTGCATTTCATTGGCCAGAAGAATATCCCATGGCTATTCCTACTGCAAGAGAGGCTGAGTAGGCAAGTATTTAGGCGGATATGTTTCTATTCAAACAGAACTGAAACAAGCAGGAAGTTATTATCATTATTATTATTATTATTATTATTATTATTATTAATGAGGAAGAAGAGGGACATGGGTATTGAGAAGGCAATCAACTCTGTGTCCCATGGTGGCCTTGAGAATATCACCTCTCCTGTGCAGTGCCCCAAGCTAAACATTTAAATCTCCTTAAACCAAAGAGGGAGAAAAACAATAAAGAAACATGTCACATCATTAGAGGGGTATTTGTGGAAGCCAGATTGGTGGGAACATTTAAAGTGCCTTACTGTGTTGCATGTATAAAATCCTCCAGATTAATTTTGACATTGCAGGGCTTTCCACATTTAAAATCACTATCATTCCCGTCATCAATCCTTTCACTATTGGTTCCCTTTGCTCAGGTGAGGAAAAAAGAAATTAGATCATCTTTCTACTTCTAAAACCCAGTTCATTATTTTTCATGACCTAACCATAGAAACTTCATCAAAGCAGAAGGGACATGTAAGATGTAAGAAAGGCTGTGAAAATGGATTTTTGCATTAATGCTTGGCATTAAGTTTCTATCTAAGAAATGTGATGATCTTATACTAATAGGTTTCTCATGAGACGTTAGATGATGCTCTTCTGCTCCAGGAATAATTCTTCATTATGTGACAAAGAAAGGATATTTTGACTGCTATCCAGGAAATGAAGGTTATTTTTCAGGCTACATATGGAAAAATTCCACTCAAAAAAATGTGAAGAGAAAAAGTAATAGCTCAAACATTGTGGGAAGAGTCTGTATTTTTCAGGAGTCACATTTTAATTCAAATAGTTCATACTGAAGGAACATAATATCCATCTCCAACTTCCTATCTAAAAATATTCAAACAGAATCAGATTATATTATATGAATAATAATCTCATCAAATCCCTTTCTTCAACAATATTAATCTGCTACCAATGTTGACATTTGTTTCTTATAAATTTTCCATTCAAGAGCTTGGTTTATACTTGGAAAAGGATTTAGAAAGGAGGCAATAATAATTTAAGTATAATCTTACATGTTAAAATTTCAAATTAAGACTAATCATGATCAATCAGGATGATGCTTATATCATCCTAAATTTAAAACCCAGCATCTGCTAGCAATTCTGTCAGGAGGATTTAGAAATATTTAGTATTTAATGATGGATTGTTTAATCATTTGTATGTGCATTTTCCCTTAAAATAATCTTTTTTCCTTTATGTTTGGCTTATCCTATTCTGTTGTTGAATGTCACAAACCTCACAATTAGAAAATGCGTATTTTATTGACATTTGTAGGAGCATTTTAATGTATACTTATCTTACATTTTGTTTTGATCAACTTGATTACCTAAATATTTGTCAGGAAATAATGTTAAAATTGCACTTATTTATTTGGATAGTTTATGTTGATTTTATAACTTTATACAATTTTTAAAATACCATTGGTAAGATGATACCAGAAAAGGATACCAAGAAGATACCAGAAAAATGTGTGACTGTACTTGAGATCTATCTTTGCTAACACACAAGAACAGCAGGGTTTTCCATAAGTTTTTTCAAAGATTTATAGAAGGTATCATCTGTATTAAACCAAGAGTTTCTCTCCCATTAGCATGAAATAAAGTGATTAACAAACAAATTTTAAAACCATGATAAAAAAAAGACAATTGCTAATTCGAAGGAACATAGGCAAATAAGGCAGAAGTTTAGTTGCTATTCAAACAAAGGTGCAGAAAGCTTCGAAAGTGAAAAGACTCAAAAAATGTTGAATAAACAAATGAGCTGAAGGTATTCTCATTCCGTTGTATTTCACTTCTATTGTAAGAAATATATCTGAGTAAATCAAGAGGGACACAAATAGATATTTGGTCATTGAAACAATTGGTAGAAAAAAGCTGTAATGAGTTTTCTTATCATGTTATATAAACAAAAATACTTCCAGCAAGTTCACAAAACAGAACTGTGTCCTCTTAATGAATGTCACAGTTAAATATAGTAAGATATACCAAATATGATATTCTATGAAAAAAGCATCATTTAATTACTGAAAAATTCCACTAAACACTTATATACGTTTGTCTCAAACATTTCCTATGAGATTAATGCATGCAAGTCAAGTAAAACATAGCATGAATCTTCATATTTAGAGTAGGTAAATTTTAATCCACACTGCTCACCAATATGATGAATTTCACTTATATATAGCTCACAATTTGTAACTGAAATATAATTAGACTAGACTGCATGAAGGCAAAGGATATTTTTCAGTGGTGTATCTATAGCATTAAACCTTGAGCAATAGCTACTCACTCAATACTTGTTAAATTGAACAGAAACAAAAAAGTACCACAAAATTTGCCATCAACATTGATCAGTTAACCTCTGTTGTAGTTCCTAATTTTCAATTATATTCTGACCAGATCAAAGTAAGAATGAAAGTTATCTTTTTCCATAAACCCTCTATAGGTCATCTTAACTGCTTCCATATTTCATTATGTCAGGGGTCATATCTGTTTTGTTCAAAACTGTATCCCCAATGTCTAGGATTATGCAAGGCATAAGCCAGATACACAACAAATATTTGCTTCATAAAAAAACACAATATCTTGACTATAGGAAAACATATTTTGAGAATAGCAATAAATATATAATATCTTGAGTATAGGAAAAATTAAAATATATATAATTTTGAGGTTAAAGTCTTTATAAGCTGGAAGAGAAATAGCTTTTATTATATAAAATGTTGATAACTGATAATGTATATAATTACTGCAAACAATACGTTTGATATGTATAAGGCAAGGCACATTTAGACATTTTCATTGGTATCCCTAAACCTATTTTGTGCACTAAATTCAATTATTATTTATCAAGTGAATAATGATGATTTTGAGCTATCCTAAGCAGATCAAATTCCCCCAGACCTGTGCAAATTATCTAGCACATGCTACACAAAATTCTAAAAGCATGTGTTAATATTGAACCGTAAATCTACCTCCTATCATTCCTTAAATTATTTTTAGAAAGGCATAAAGTGCCAATATGACATTTTAAAGAGGTCATAAAGCACTTGTGTCTCAGCTTTCCATTCCACAGAGATCATCCGCTTGACCACTTCTTCCCTCGATTCCCATTTGCGTGAGTCTAATGAAGAAGGAAATGTTTGTGTTACTTAAATAAGTTCTTTTGTACTCTTCACTTCTTTTCAAATGCCAGTTACTATAGTGAATTTGAGGATGAGTGACCATTAAAGGAATCGTTGACATTTTGAAAATATATTCTCTCAAAAGAAAAGTGATAAAATACTGAATCATGTCTTTTTCCCCCTCCCCTGTATGAAATATCCTAATTATGATATAGCAGCCCTGCGGAAAATACAGATTAATATAACCTCCTTACTAGGTTTAAAAAGTCGACAAAATTGCATTGACCTCACACACAATTTGTAGCCATTTCATAAATAAGATTGAATGTCTTTCTCTTTTTATAAAATAAAGATTATAACTTTAAATGCAGTTATCCATATTCCACTTTAGTCTGTATGATTGGTATTAACAGTAAACATTTCTCTTCTAATCACAAATCTACCAACCACAATAATATAGGAAAAATCTAATAAGCAAGAATGAAATACTTAACCTCAATCCCTGATTGTATATCTAAATGTCTTATTTTGCATGGGTGCATTCACAGGTCAACCTTAGAATTAAAATGATAATAAAAACAAAGATTAGAAATATTGCGCTTGTCTAATTATAGTGTGTACATCTGAATAATGCATATATCAGACTGATATTGCCTATCCAAGCCAAAGGTCACAATCAAGATGTCAAAATTCAGCGTGGCAAAAGCCCATTTTCAAGATGAAGCTACAGGAAGCAGTTACTAGATTTTCTCAGACTTAAAGCAATGTATCTTTCTCACTGTCATCACCTTAAGCCACATGAGTCTGGTGGCAGACAATGACACAAAAGTAATATAGCCCACACCATCCACCTGTGATACTTAATACATCATCTCTGGAATGGACTTGGTCCAGAGATTCCTGTATCTTTCCCTAACCCAGACCTTTCAGCTGGGAGCACAATGAATTGCTGCTACCCTACTGGGTCAGCCCTCAAGGTTCATTATTAATAATCTGAGAGTCTAAAGGCTAATGAGAACCGGGTGCTTGAGGAGACAATGGCTCATTCATCATCAATCAAGCTTTGAAGTTTTTATACAGATGGTTTAAGAAGAGTTGAAGTGTGCAAAATTGAAATGTCACATTTGTATTGGGAATGGGGAGAGGGTGATAATGTAAATGAGTGATGTAACCTTCCATATTCAGCTCAATGATCAGAGTCAAAGCTCATGGATGCGGATATTGAATGTTGAGAAGTAACAATGGACAGTTTTTCGATCAGAGCAATGCAATTTCAAGAAGAAATTATTAAATTCATTGGCTGAAAATCAGCTTAAGATAGAAAATAATAGCAAAAATATCTTGATTTCAATTGATTCGAGCTCAGTAATGCTCTGCATAATGTTCCAACATATTGATATATACTTCAGGGTACACAACAACTCCTAACTTTCGTTAGGTTTTGACTGGAGTCCTAGCTCCTCTGCAAAGTCTGCTATGACCACCTGGTTCTTAGAGACTGCCTGCTTCTACCTCTTAGGACACTGATTATCCGAACCACTAATGTAAGGGAGCAAATGCTACCTTACCTTCTTATCTATTCTTTTGTGTACTTGTCTTGTCTCCTCATCACATTGTAGGTCTGTAGATGATAAGAACCGTGACATAACATCTTTCTGCGGTCTTAGCGCCAAAGGCAGTGCCACACACACAGGAGAAACTGAAATTTTTTTGATGATTATAATGATAATAATAAAATCTTGAGAATATGACTGTAGCTTAATTGACAGTGTAACGTTAGTGATGTCTCCTCCTTATGCACTAGATAATGTTTACATTGTAAATCACATAAAATATTGAATAAAATTAGTGTGATCTTAATGTATTAATTCTTCCCATCCATTAGGGAAGTGGTAATCCACTTAAAATCATTGATATTCTCTGGAAATATTTAAAAATAAAGTTTTTCTTGTAGCTGTCCTTAAATTATGAATACAAGATTTCTTTCTCAAATTGCTCTCTCCGCTCATTATATAATTCCATGTGTGTGTCAATATGTTTAATATTTGTCTTCTAATAATTCTTCCCAAACTTGTATTTCCCTATTCCTATTCAAATTAGAATCACATGCTGTAAAAGTCAATTAGACTGAAAACTTGAGATTCATCATTAATTCTTTCACCTCTATATTTAGTCAGTAATGATACTCTACATAAAATTCCTCCCAATGTCTATTTTAATTTAACCCTTTCTTTTTACACCCACTGCTACTCCCTAATTCATGTTCTATCATCTCATACTAGATTCAACTGTTTGCTTCTAACACACCTTCCCACGAATCCATCTTGCATATCAAAGTCATAATATATTCTATACTATAGATAGATAGATATACTATAGGTAGGTGAGCAGTCAGATAGACAGATGGATAGATCTTCCACTATCAGGCCTTTGAGTGTGAAGGCAATAATACGGAATCTAGTTAACTGGGTAAAACTAAGTTCAAAATCGAGTTTTCCCCTTGCTAGACGTGAGATCTCATATACCTCTATGAGACTCAGTTTGCTCAACTCTATAACAGGAGTATTGTACTCACAGTGTCTGTCACAGGGTTGTTTATTTTGTTACTCTTTATACTTGCTAATTACTTAAATCGTTGTTTACCAATTGGTATGAACAGGAGTTATCTTTTTCTATGTATTTGTATTAATTTTGCATTACTTAGTACTGGAATAGACTGTAGTTTTTTTTCATTTTTTTTTTTAAGATTTTATTTTTTCCTTTTTCTCCCCAAAGCCCCTCCGGTACATAGTTGTATATTCTTCGTTGTGGATCCCTCTAGTTGTGGCATGTGGGACGCTGCCCCAGCGTGGTTTGATGAGCAGCGCCATGTCTGCGCCCGGGATTCGAACCAACGAAACACTAGGCCGCCTGCAGCGGAGCGCGCGAACTTAACCACTCGGCCACAGGGCCAGCCCCTGGAATAGACTGTAGTTTTAAAGAAGATAGAGTTTTATTTTTCTTTCATATAAAAGTCTGGCTAGGTGATTCAAGCTGTTAGGGAAATTCCACAGCCATTAGGGGCCCAGATTCCATTTCATCTTGTTGCTCCATCATCTTCAATAAAGAGGAGCTTCTACCTGGTAACATCCATGCAAGAGATGGAGGAAAGCACGAAGAACAGAGGATGAGTACATGCTATCTCTTAAAGAAGGTCCCTGCAAACTACCACAAGACATTTATACTTATATCTCATTGGTCTAGATTCAGTCACGGAACCAAAGCTAGGCACAAGGAAAGTGGGGAATCAAAGTCTTTATTCTGGGTGCTCACATGATTAGCTAAACTTTATATAATATTTAAAAGTTAGACAGTTGTAATGGATATTGGGAGACAAAAAGTAGTCTCTGTCACACTAACTCAAAAGAAATCTTGCATCTTCTGGATACTTACAAAACAAAAATCTTGTGACTTGAACAAATGTATAGATAGGATATTTTTCAAACCTTTTCATTGAAGTATAATATACATACATAAATGTGAGTATGTCATAGGCAATATATTTTTATAAACTGTACAAAGTTATATAACCAGCACCCAGATTAAAAAAATAGAACACATCAGCACCACAGAAACCTTTGTCACATTGCTCTCTCTAGGAGCCTTCATCCTGGCTTTGAACAAGATCACTTTTACCGTTTTTTGTATTTTACATAAATGGAATAATACCATATGCATTCTTTCATGTCTGGCTCCATTTTGCTCAACATTATGTTGTAAAATTCATCCATATTGTTCATTTTCCTTGCTGTACAGTATTGCATGTTTTGTTTATCCATTATACATTGATGGGCATTTGGTAATTTCCGCATTTTGGCTATTACAAATAGTGATGCTATGAACATCCTAGAATATTCCTTTTGGCAACCATACATACATATTTATGTTGTGTACATATCTAGAAGTGGAATTACTGGGCCACAGTGACAATCAGTTTTTTAAAATGCTTTAAACAATTTATATTCTCATCAGTAGTATATGAGAAATCTACTTGCTTCTTAACCTTGTCAACCTCTGTTTGTTTCTATTTCATTGTAGCCATTCGGATTGGTGTGTAGTGATATCATTTTAATTTGCTCTTCCTCAATTATTAATAAAGTTAAGTCTCCTAAAAACTATTTTTGAAGTGTAATTTTTATTTTTATTTACTTTTTTGCTGAGGAAGATTAGCCCTGAGCTAATATTTGTGCCAATCTTCTTCTCCTTTATATGTGGTTGCTGCCACAGTGTGGGTGACGAGTGGTGTATGTCCACACCCGGATACAAACCTGTGAACCCAGGCTGCTGAAGCAGAACACGCCAAACTTAACCACTACGCCATGGGGCCAACCTCAGAAGTGTAATTTTTAAAGGGAGAGGTTTATTTCTGTTTACCTGAGGAAGGGTCTTTCTATGTGGGAAACACAAAGCACTGTGGAAAACTTGATCTTCATTTGAAGTTATTAGTAAACATTTGACTAACAATGTACGGATATTACTCTCCTAACTTTTTAATGTTTTGTGGGGGAATCAGACAATGTTTTGAAAATAATACTTTAAAATATGTTAGAAAATATATTAAAGCCATATCAATAATTACAAAAATCAAGAGCAAAGTATACATTCTGGATGATGGATGAAAAACATCACATTAAGTGAATATTTCTCTGATTAGAGAGACAAACACAATCAAAGATATATAAAAAGAAAGAATGAGAAATTCAATATTGTATTACTATTAAAATAGAACAACCCTTTACATAAAGATCAAATATTTTTATTCCCCTATCCACCAGAAAGCCCTCATTACAGGCAATAATCCTCTTAAATAACTGCTCCAAGTTTCCAGAAAATGTAATTGCTTCAGTAGAACAAATAAGTAGAGTTCAATGTTTTCATTACCAATAAGGGAGAAAGTCATGTTAGTACCTAGAAATGATTTGTCCCTTTTATTTACAGGCTTTCATCCAATAAGCCTGGGATGCACTGCAAGGTCACTTTCAAATATCTCACCTATGATATTAGTTTGTATGGTTTTAATAACTCTTCTCACAAAGTGTGATTTCTTCACTACTTCTTTAGAATATTTCAGAAAAGTATGATCTTTCCCGATGGCAGTAATAATAAAGAATATTGTTATGTAGGTTTGTTGCTGGCAAGTTAAGACTTGCAAATAAAAGATAAAGCAAGAGAAAGAAAAATGATTTAATCTTGTAAAATGATAAGACGATTTTCCAACACACCAAGATTTTTTTTAAAGGTCATACAAGAACATTAAAAATAACAAATACATGATTTGGAGGCCTGGGTGTCTCAGCTTAAATGCCTATAATGTTAAAGCAATGTTAAAAATAATAAATAAAGATAACATTTTACGAAAACAGAAATTGAAGTCATAAAATAAGAAAGCAAAGCAGCTGATACTACAACACTCTTAAAACCCAAAAGTAGGTCCAAATTAAATATTTCTTTCAGATAGAGGTTTAATCTGGAGAAAATTAGGAAGGAATGATTGAATAGGAGTAGTCTCCATTTCATAAAGTGCTGGTTTCAAAATATGAAGTAAATACATGGCAAAATTGAAAGAAATAGTTTTGGAGTTAGATTGGTTTGTATAGAGATTTAAATTAGTATGAATTGCATACAGTGCGTGCACAAATCTTAAGCTCTATATTTTTACATATACAAGTACAGTGCTGTGTTTGTGCATCTGTCTCCATGTAGTGATCATCCAGACAAAGACACAATATTTCTATCACTACAGAAATTTCTCCTTGCTCCTTCCCAATCGAGACCCCCAAGGCCACCATTCTGACTTCCATCACCACAGATTAGCTTTGCCTGTGTATTACATTCATCTAAACGGAATCACACAGCGTGTGTTCTTTTTTCTTGCCTTCTTTTACCAAAAATAACATTTTTGAGATTTCTTTATGCTATTGCCTATATTAATGTATTCATTTTTATTGTTTACTATTCCACTATATGAATATGCCACAATTTGTTTATAGATTAGTTTGCAGATTAAGCACAGCTTTGCTACCTTTAGCTCTATGAGTTCAGGCAAATTAAAGTTTCTTTTCTATTACCTATAAAATTGGGATAATAATATTAACTTCGTTGGGTTACAGTGAGAATTACAATCTTGTATAGAGTAACTGGTACATACCAGGTGCTCAAAACTTGGCAGGTATTTCAACATAGGTTATTGGTGTAGTTCAGGATCCTCCTTTACCCAAAGTATTTAAAAACATATGCACATCGGTTAAAGTATGGATCTATTGGTAGCAAAGAAGACCAAGTAAAAACTTCCAAAAGTCATAAGAAATCCTCCTATGTTAAGCTTGGTGAAGAGTATAACAATTTCAGAACTAGATATGTTAAGCTAAAATATTATTAAAGGTATTTCCAAAGTTGGTTAATAAAAAAGTGGAGTTGTTTGTATTTTATAAGCTAAATTGTTCCTGAAGACAGGATTACAAATTCTATGACTCACAATTTCTCCCACACTGAGTTATCCTGGATGTCTTGCTGGGTTAACCCTTTGAGTCATATCTTGTCAGCTCTCTAACCACATTTCTGTGACAGCATTTAGAGCTCTTAGACTTCTCTTTGTTCGGTTCAGGTTGGTGCATCGTCCCCAGGTCACAAAGTCTCTGCTGGCAATTTCCAGGTGACCTTTACCTCTGTTGTCACTACCACTGTGCTTCAAAACAGTTGGGTAAATTCCAAAGGACAGGGAGAAATAAGTCAAGCCTTTCTCTCCCAGTTCAAGGGCCTGGCATGGATTAATTAGGAAACACAGAGCACTATTAAACATACCTATGTATCTCAGGGCTGGGCAGGGAGATGGGGTTGCTACATACGTTTGTTTAAATGTTGGGTTTTAAAAATTAAATCAATAAAATGGGTAATAAAAATAAGACGTGTAACTAGCATCACTATAATAATACTGCTGGTCGGTATAGGGAAAGAAAAGTCATTAGTCTTGAGTGAAGACAAGAGGTAATCAAATACTATATTTGCTCAGAGATCTTAAGACTTAAAGCTACATACTTAAGATATTTGAAGATAAAACTCATTAAAATATCTGCAGAAGCTACTTACATCATTTTTTAATGAATCGCTATATTCTATGGCTCCTAGCACCACCATCCTCATTTTTCTTTATTGTAAAAATTATTTTCATATTGTGATGGCTAACGTCATAATAGAACAGGCTCCACTATGCAATAATATCTCTCCGTAACCTGTATTATCATGTCTTCTAAATCAAGATACACTTTTGCCTTAGAACGCTTCCACTTTCCCAGGGTTAATAAACATGATTTTATAATTATTTGGGAAATTTGGCTGCCCTTTGAGGCTGGACATGAAGAAATGACCCAAATGCCAAGATGCCTTACAACGTCAGATGGTTCAGTCAATTCAAGATGCCACCATTCAAGATGGAAATTTACTGGGATGTAAGATCTGCACAGGCTCTGGGATCAGCCTCCTTAACTAGGACTCCACCATAGACGACGCGGGAGATTTCAGTCACATCAGTGATTCTCCCCGAGTCTTAGTTACCTTAACCATTAGATAGGGAGAGAGACACTAAAATACCTTTCCCAATTATAAGGAGAAAATGAGCTGATACAGGTAAGTGTTCACCACAGTGTCTGTCAGACAGCAAATGTCCAACTGATGGACTATCATTAATATTACTAAGGGGAGGATAAGAAAAGGTCTTTGATAAGCATATTTCTTCTATCCTGCTTGATTTTTTCCTGTTCTCTCCTATAAATATATTTTTCAGGGAACTAAAACTGGGACAGGATTATTAGGCCAAGTTAGAATATGTGAATTTGTGTTTGTTCATTTTGAAAAATTATTTTCAACTTACATGAGCTTCAGATGCCGTTTTAGGAGTATGTTATGGGTTCTGAACATCCCTAAAATTAAAATCCTTAAATTCAGAATTTTCTTTTTTTGGGTGGGATTCCTATACCCAAAAAGCATAAAAAACGAGATGCAGAATGATGAGCAAGGTGCCAGATGCCTCCCACATCGACAGAGGTCCAGGTAGGATTCCCACGCCTGCCCATCAGGCTCCAAAGCCCACTGTTAGCCACCTCACTCTAACACCTCTTGGTAAATGCTGCCATTCTTTGAACATATTTATAACGCAATATTTCTCTTAACCCTTACAGAAGTCCTATGAGGTAATTATTACTAGTCTTATTTTACAGATGAGAAAACCAAAGTTTAGAGAGATCAATAACTGGTCAGAGTTCTAGAGAATTATGATTTCAACTCATTTTAACTGCTGAGTTGGGATCCTGCTTTTAAACTTCTTATTCTATACTCTTTCCAGAATAGAAAGAAAGGCTGAGCAGTTTAAAGGAAAAAACAAAATAAGTTTAAGCCGAACTGAGGCACAACTCTTATTTAATACACTTCTAAGTATAAGTAAGAACTTCTGGTAATTCCCCGAAGTCCTTTTTGAAAATATTTTATTTGAGTTAAAGGTAAATGCTTTTAAGGTATCTTTCTAAAGAAAACACTGAACGGAAACAATGTTGGCTCAGTTAGATATGTGCACTGTATCCCAACGCCATCACTGGAGGTGCGTTCCTCTTGCCTCCGTTGAAAGTAGACACAGGGGAAAGGACAGCACAATAAAACTTCAAGAATTCAGGGGCCGGCCCAGTGGCCAAGTGGTTAAGTTCATGCTCTCTGGTTTGGCGGCCCAGGGTTTGACCAGTTTGAATCCTGGGCGCAGACATGGCACCACTCATCAAGCCATGCTGTGGCAGTGTCCCACATGACACAACTAGAAGGACCCATAACTAAAAATACACAACTATGTACCAGTGGGCTTTGGGAGAAAAAGGAAAACTAAAAAAAAAGAAAGGAGAATTCAGTCTACTTATGGAAAAGCCCTTCAATTCAGTAAAAAGACTGAAATAAGGAAAATAAATTAAGGCAATTTTATTATTTTCAAGTGTGATGGGAGCTCTGTGCTTAGTCGCTGGAAGCTCTGCTTTAATGAATATGGTAAAATGACTTTAATTACCTTTTCCAAAATCAGAGCCCAAGAGAATCTACCCAGATGTGCTCTGTGGTTTCACTTCTAAAACTAGGAAGATGGGTCATTAAAATGTGCAGGGCATTTGGTTTTCCTTAGCAAATCTGCATTTTCTTTGTTTGTTTTTCCTATTATTTTTTGTTGAATAACTAATAGAAAGAGAGAAAAAGAGGAAAGCATTCAGATTAGTGAAATCAAATTGACAAAAATTTATTTTAGCATTATGCTTAGTATGCTAATCATTTTAAAGGCAAATGAGGTAAAGCCCCTAAGATGGAAGAAAAAGGAATTCAAAATTAAAACACATGGTTAAATGTAGCTTATCACAGCTCCTTTTCTGCAGGTAAACTTACTGAATTGAATTGTGCACCATTCAACATTATAAGAGGACTGAAGTATCTTCTTGGTGCATAAATTTTTAGTTATCCTCCTTTCTTTGTTTCATATAATTAAATATATCCATCTTTAGATATGTCTACCAGATAACTTTTATTTAAAACAGTGGAAAAGGAGGGAGATGATTTTATTTTGGAGTTTGGGATATTTTATTAATTTTATTTATATTAATTTCATAAATGTGCTGAGAAAATAGATAGGAATATAATGTATTGTACATAGAAGAATTTTTCTTCTACCTCTAAAAAAGTCTAGTTTAATTTTAAAGACTTCATTATCTTTCAAAGCATAAAGCCCTTAATTAAAATTGTCTCACATAAGAAGTAGAATTAGAGAAAACATTTTTAGAAATTTTATGAAACTAAGTATTTAACTGTGAATTCAAAAAGGCTTAAACTAGATAATTTTTTTTCCTTTGGTGAGGAAGATTGGCCCTGAGCTAACATCAGTTGCCAATCTTCCTCTTTTTGCTTGAGGAAGCTGGTCCCTGAGCTAACATTTGTGCCAATCTTCCTCTATTTTGTATGTGGGACACCACCACCACACGGCTCAATGTGAGCTGTGTAGGTCTGCACCCAGGATCAGAACCTGCAACCCCAGGCCGCCAAAGCAGAGCATGTGAACTTAACCACTACACCACCGGGCCAGCCCCTAAACTAGATAATATATATGACCTTACTAGAGAGAATAGTGCGTAGATTATCTTGTAGGAATTCACATTATATTCCTAATTTACTTTTGTAGGACATGCATTTATATAGCTCTGTCATATTTGAAAGAAGTTTACATAGAAAATTAAGCTCTGGTGATAATTTCTTTGTAAGCCTACCTAATTTGAGATGTAAGGGGTCTAAAAAAAAAGACTAACCGAACTAGCATAAAAATCTGGAATACAAGTGGGAATGTAAGCAGGAGTAGCACTAGTGTCCTCAACCCTACTTTCACCATTGTTACACATACATTTTTCCTTATAATTAAACCACAACACAGAAATATTATTTACTAAGAAGCTATAATATTTTGAGAACCGTTCTTCACAATTTTCTAAGTGGCCCTGGTCCCCTATTCTCATTTTACTTCAGAGCTCAGAACAATTAGATGGCAACATCTGGCAAGTATTGTTCCAAACTAGATGCTAAACATAATTATTTTAAAAGTCTGTTTGTGCTGAGATCAGAAAAAAAGAATGATAATTTTTACCTCAAAATGTGTTTTTGAAATAAAAATATTTTAAAACGTTTCCTTTGTAATCAGTTAATATTTTCTTTTCTCTGGAGCTTCAAGAGTTATAATCTAAATTGCAACTGAAGGAAGCCTAAGCTGGGTGATGCGCACCTAGCCATTTCCGTGCTTCAAAGCCTTTGGAAGCAGCTGCTTGTTGGCAGGTGTGATTAATTAGCTAAGTGGAAAAGACGCTCCCTTTTAGAGTGAATAGGAAGAGAGGCAGGAGAACTCTCCGAAAGCCCAGTCCTAGGCAGACCCACCGGCTGGGTGCCTCTGGGCAAATTTCCGATGCTGAAAACTCATTGAATTTAATGGTTCTTAATTTCACAAGATTTCTAATTACAGCTAGGATAATAAGATGTGATCCAAAAGTTGAAAAAAACGTTGGCACATTTTCAAGGAAAATCCTTCCACACAGTGTAGACATCCTAAAGTATAGAAGTTCATTTATTTATACATTTTATCCATTTATTCCCTCAACTTTGTTAATAAGCAGTTTTGAATCTATCTGGCTGCCAGGTGGCAAATGCATATTAACAATAGAAAAAACATATAAGTTAAATTTTTTATCTAAACCAATATTTCTTTTCAGCAGTAGTCAAAGAGAACTCAATCCAAAGTTCATAATTACTCATTTAATAGACGAAAAAAGGACTACGTGTAAGAAGGAAAATGGGCAAAAACACATGAAGAACAAAGATCATAAAACTTCCTATACTTATATCTATATAGCTTATATGAAGATTTTGCTAGACAATAATGAATTCTACAACACCTCTTCTTTCAAATGCCCTCGTTGACAAAAACAAAATGCTGCCTAAACTCAAAGGCCTCCCAGGGCTTGGCCCTAAACTGTTAAAGTGAGGGCAACTTTAAGGAGTGGCGAGTAGGTAGAACTCAGCTAAAAGGGGCAGTGGCTGCCCAGCACCAGAGGAGTGCTACCAAGAGACAGTGTGAGCCCAGGATTGCCAGAGCTCACTTCTGTTCACAGGGGCCAGAAATACAGAATTTACCTGTAAATACTCCAATTTTTAAACATTCTCTATGTAAAGCAAAGCACTTCCGTGGGTCAGTTACGGTCTTTGACTAGCTGTTTACCACATCTGGTTTATTAAATCACCAAATCTGGACGTTCTTCAATAATTATCCAGCCTTTATATCAAGAACTAGATTGAGATAGGATCTCATTAATCAAGTCGTATCATCTCCTCTGCCTTCTGGTAGCAAATGGAAAGGGAAGGTGAGCAGTTATATAATTCGTAATAGAACAAAGAAAGTACAAAAGCCCCTACAGTTACATCAAGAAGCGGATCTAGAAGGCAATGACATCAACACCTCCTCTTTGTTCTTATTGTGATCTCCGTTTGTTGTAATGGACGTGGAATAAGCTGCTGGCTACATAACGAGGTTTGGAATGTGTGCTGCTGAAATATCACCACAGTACATCACACTCCCACCTCTGAAGTGACATGTGAATAGGTGAAGGCTTACATGTCACCTGGAAGATGAAATCCAATAACTGGCTGTCATAGTAGCATGGACTGTTTATGGGATTAACTTAGCACAAATAAAACTAAAAACTAAAGGTTACTGGAAAGTTAAGTTATAATTTAAAGGGACAAAAGTAGAAAAAACTTGCAGTCAGGGATATACTCTCAGACTTTCTTGGTCCTGAATTAGTCAGTCAGTAACAATATATACAGACATACCTCATTTTACTGCACTTTATTGTACTTCACAGCTATTGTATTTTTTACAAATTGAAGGTTCGTGGCAACCCTGTGTCGAGCAGATCTATTGGCACCATTTTTCCAACAACATGTGTTCACTTCATGTCTCTGTGTCACATTTTGGTAATTCTCTCAACATTTTAAACTTTTTCATTATTATTATATTTGTTATGGCAATCTGTGATCAGTGATCTTTGATGTTACTACTGTAATTATTTTGGGGCGCCAGGAACCAAGTCCATATAAGATGGCAAGCTTAATTGACAAATGTTGTATGTTCTGACTACTCCACCAACTGGCCATTCCTCCATCTCTCTCCTTCTCCTCAGGCCTCCCTATTCCCTGAGACACAACAATATTGAAATTAGGCCAATTAATAACCCTACAATGGTCTCTATGTGTTCAAGTGAAAGAAAGAGTCCTACATCTTTCATCTTATATCAAAAGCTAGAAACAGTTAAGCTTAGTGAGGAAGACAGGTCAAAAGCCAAGATAGGCTAAAGCTAAGTCTCCTGGACCAAACAATTAGCCAGGTTGTGAACGCAAAGGAAAAGTTCTTGAAGGAAATGAAAAGTGCTACTCCTGCGAATACACGAATGATAAGAAAGCAAAACAGACTTACTGCTGATATGGAGAAAGATTTAGTGGTCTGGATAGAAGATCAAACCAGTCACAACATTCCCTTAAACCAAAGCCTAGTCCAGAGCAAGGCCCTAACTCTCTTCAATTCTGTGAAGGCTGAGAGGCGAGGAAGCTGCAGAAGAAAAGTTGAAACTAGCAGAAGTTCGTTCACAAGGTTTAAGGAAAGAAGTTGTCTCCATAACATAAAAGTGCACGATGAAGTGGCAAGTGCGGATGTGGAAACTATACTAAGTTATCCAGAAGATCTAGCTGAGATAATTAACAAAGGGGGCTACACCAAACAGCAGATTTTCAATGTAGATGAAACAGTCTTATCTCGGAAGGAGATGCCATCTAGGACTTTCATAGCTAGAGAGGAGAAATCAACTCCTGTCTTCAAAGCTTCAAAGGACAGACTGACTCTGCTGTTAGAGGCTAATGCAGGTGGTGACTTTAAGTTGAAGCCAATGCTCATTTACCATTCAGAAAATCCTAGGGACCTTAAGAATTATGCTAAATCTCTGCCTGTGCTTTATAAATGGAATACAAAGCCTGGATGACAGTACCTGTTTACAACATGGTTTACTGAATTAATATTTTAAGGCCAGTGTTGAGACGTACTGCTCAGAAAAAAAACCTCTTTAAAATATTACTGCTCATTGACAATGCAGCTGCTCATCCAACAGTTTTGAGGGAGATGTATGAGATTAATGTTGTTTTCGTGTCTGTTAACACAACATCCATTCTGCAGTCTGTGGATCAAGGCACATTTCAACTTTCAAGTCTTATTATTTAAGAAATACATTTCATAAAGCTATAGCTGCCATAGATAATGATTCCTCTAAAGGATCTGGGCAAAGTAAATTGGAAATCTTCTGGAAAGGATTCACCATTATAGATGCTTTTAGGAAGATTTGTGATTCATAGGAAGAGATAAAAATATCAACAACAACAAGAGTTTGGAAGAAGTTGATGCCGTCCCTCATAGATGACTGAAGGTTTCAAGACTTCAGTGGGGGAAGTAACTGCAGATGTGGTGGAAATAGCAAGAGAAATAGAATTAGAAGTGGAGCCTGAAAATGTGACTGAATTGCTACAATCTCATGATAAAATTTTAATTGATGAGGAGTTGCTTCTTATGGATGAGTCAAGAAAGTAGATTCTTGAGATGGAATCTGCTCCTGGTGAAGATGCTGAGAAGATAGTTGAAATGACAACAGAGGACTTAGACTGTTACACAAAATTAGTTGGTAAAGCAGCAGCAGGGTTTGAGAGGAGTGGCTCGAATTTTGAAAGAAGCTCTACAGTAGCTAAAATGCTATCAAACAGTATTGCATGCTACAGAGAAATTGTTTGTGAAAGGAAGAGTCAATCAATGTGGCAAACATCATTCTGGTCTTATTTTAGGATATTGCCACAGCCACCTCAACCTTCAGCAACCACCACCCTGATCATTCAGCAGCTATCAACATTAAGGCAAGACCCTCCACCAAGAAAAAATTACAGTTTGCTGAGGCTCCGATGATGGTTAGCATTATTTTTTTTAGCAATGAGGTGTTTTTAATTAAGGTATGTACATAGTTTTTTTAGACATAATGCTAGTGCACACTTGATGGACTACAGTATAGCATAAACATAACTTTTATACACACTGGGAAACCAAAAAATTCATGTGATTTGCTTTATTGCGATATCTGCTTTATTGCAGTAGTATGATATCAATCCCACAATATCTCCAAGTATGCCTGTACTCGATAGTTGGAGAGTAGAAGTGGAAAAGGAGAAAGAAAAGTTTCAACTTGTATATTTCATAATTTTGAATGGGGTTCTGCTAAAGAATTATAGTGATTTCTGTACGATATACACTTGTTCTTTGGGAAGAACTAAATTGAGTGACTTTCAGCCCCCACTACTACTGAAATCAACAGGACAAGAAAATTGCAAAGAAGCCACTCCATTAGTCAGAGTTTCAAAAGAAAGTAATCTCAAGAACTGACATCAGACAACTAGGATGCTTTCAGGCAGGAGTTGGGTGTAGGCAAAATTTTAGCTGCTCATTGTTTTATCTTCTGCTCCAGAAAAACACCAGATAATAGCAGAAGACTTCTGGGAGTCAAGCTGTGAACCAGAAGTTAATGTCTTCTCTACATTTAGGACAGAGGAATTTTAGGATCTCTGGGCTCTTTCCCCTCGCTCCATCTCTCAGGTGTTTTCAGTGTGGTAGACTCCCTCTCTTGTCCATTTGGGAGGGATGTGGTTAGAGTGGCTCCTCCTGATCAAATCTTCATCTGTAATAGTGAACGTCCTCTTTACCTCTGAGCAGAAGCCAGAGCCATTTCAATAGGATTCTACTCAGCCTCTATCTGCCATAGATTAGAAGTGCATCTGTGATCCTTAAACCCATTTGTTTTTATTTGTCTCTGACTATGGAGAAGATTTGGAGAAGAACAAATATTTGTGTAATGAAATACCTAAAGGTAATAATGGTTTCTGGAAAGGATTTTAATGGAGAAAATAAAGAATATGGAACGTGAAAAAAAGAAAACAGGTAAAAGGGAGTATGAGGATAGGCAAATATAAATAGAACAAGGAGAGAAGTGTTTATTTAAAATATTTTGCCCACATATATTATAACAATTTGCTCTGGGTCTTTTAAGAGAGGAGGGTGGCCCCTTCTCCAAAACACATCATCTCCTGGCTGGATGACTGCATGGTCTCTCTGCTTAATCTCTTGCCTCTAACCAGATAATTTGCCACAGTCTGTCAATGTAATCTTTTCAAAACCAAAATATAATCCTTATAACATTAAAGACCAAGATTTTAAACATGGTGAAACTGACATCAAAGCATAATTCAGAAAGTAGTGGAGACTTCAAAAATATATGTATAGTTAATATTGTCAGATAATTTGGATAAAATGTGTAAAAAAAAGGCACAACCAAGCAAATTTTTTTTTTTTTTAAAGATTGGCACCTGGGCTAACAACTGTTGCCAATCTTCCGTTTTTTGTTTTCTGCTTTTTATCTCCCCAAACACCCCCTGTACACAGTTGTACATCTTAGTTGCAGGTCCTTCTAGTTGTGGGATGTGGGACGCTCCCTCAACGTGGCCTGATGAGTGGTGCCATGTCCGTGCCCAGGATCCGAACCCTGGGCCGCCACAGTGGAGCATGCAAACTTAACCACTCGGCCACAGAGCCGGCCCTCCAAGAAAAATTTAATAGAAATATTGGAACATAAATTTGAAGAACTCTCCTAAAGAGTAGACAAAGCAGAGAAATAAAAATGAGAGAAAAAATAAAAGAAACAAAGGCTACTTCTAGAAAGATCAACATTAAGGGTTTCAGAGAGAGAGAACAAAAAACACAAAGAAAATAAATTATCAAAGAAATAAGGCAAAATGACATCAGACTTCTCAACGGGGACATGATATGTTAAAAGATTTACTTCAAATACTAAGTGAAATTACTTTTAACTTAGCATTCTAAACCCAGTCAAACCATCAATCAAAACCATCAACAAATTATCAGTATAGAAGGAAGACATTTTTAGATATTTAAGGACATATCCATCATAAATTTTTTTAAGGAATGTACCTGAAGATATTCTTCAGGAAAATAAGGGAGCAAAGCAAAAGAGTGGAAAATATGTGATGCAGGATCTAGAACAGGAAGTCTGTAAAGAGAAGTACCAGGAAGCAGCAGACCTAGAGAAACTAGTACAGATTGGTGGAGTAAAACTGAGGATCCGAGGAGATTCGTCTCCAGGAAGAAATGGAACTGATAAAATGCTTGGTATGTAAAGAGCTTGGCAATGATTGGACTACAATGAAACAAATAGTGCAGGGCTGGCCCAGTTGCATAACAGTTAAGTTTGGGTGCTCCATTTCGATGGCGTGGGGTTTGCCAGTTCAGATCCTGGGCACAGACCATACTGCTCTTCAAGCCATGCTGTGGCAGCATCCCACATAGAAGAACTAGATGGACTTACAACCAGGAAATACAACTACATACTGGGGCTTTAGGGAGAAAAAAAAACAAAAAACAAAACAGTGCAAGAAAATGGAAGCCAAGTAGAAACAACAGGAAAAACAAAAAACCTTCACAACATACGGCTGGCCCTATGGCATAGTGGCTGAGCTTGGCATGTTCCACTTCAGCAGCCTGGAGTCATGGATTCAGATCCTAGGTGCAGACTTGCACCATTGGTCAGCCATGCTTTGACGGCGACCCACATACAAAATAGAAGAAGATTGCCACAGATGTTAGCTCATCGACAATCTTCCTCAAGAAAAAAAAAGAGGAGGATAGGCAACAGATATTAGATCAGGGCAAATCTTCCTCAGCCAAGACAAAAGAACTGCACAAGAAAATAAATATAACTATAGTACATTTTTTGTCTCTGCCACAAACGATCTTTTAAAAAATTACAATAATGGAAATAGTATATATTGATTTTCAATTTTTAGATAAAGGAATATAATTTCTTTTATAGTTAAAGAACAAAATTGTTAAGATTGATAACTTGTTCTGTTCAACAGATAGTGTCTAAAACTGACGAAACAAGAAGTAATCATGTTCAAGTCATATCCAGACATATGTTGATAACCATCAGAAGAAACAGCTTAATGAGCTAGAAAGGAGGCAAAGCAGGAGGCTGTGGATTTTAATCATGTGAATGTACTATTTTCTTAAAACAATAGAGAAAAACAAGCTGAAGCAATTCAGCAGTGTCCATGTATAATGGAGATCTCTGAGGCCAGAGTACTATGCTGTCAAGTGTCAAGTGGCAGGTGGTTCTTGAGTTGCAATACTGTGTTGCTTTGAAACCTCTGACATACTGCATCTTGAAAGGTAAAAAATGAAGAGAGAGAAATCCAGCAGGAATTAGTTCTACGGCACATTGTGCACTAGTGTCATAGTTTGTTAGAGAAATACTCGATGTTCTTCCTGTTTCATTCCTTTCTTCAAAGGAATTCTCTGTGCCTCCCTATGTCATCTCATTGAGACTTGCATTCAGTGAATGTCTTTAATAACATCAATATTTTAAAAAATATTTTTCTGGGCCATTTTCCCTTTGACTCTGTATTATTGTTCCTATCCGAAAACTGTGAAATCCAAAGTATGTAGAAGTTAATTGACTTAGTTCTTCAAGGAATCTTGCCACTTGAGTCTCCTAATTTTTAAAATCTGGCATATTTAATAATACTAATTTTAAAACTACTCTCAAAATTAATTCATCAACTACCAAGACTCTTAATTTATTCATTATCTTTTAATCAGAGAATTGGACAAAAAAGCAGAATAAATGAGCGTTTGTGAGAGTATTATATATGAATACAGAATACTGCAAACTTGCAAATTGTCTAGCCCTAGAGGACTAATAAAATGTGGTGCACACGTATGCTAAATACTGTGCAGCTATTATAAACATGTTCATAAAACCTTTTAAAATATGGGAATGATTTTATGCATGACCAAAAAGAAAAGAAGAATGCAGAAGTCTAAAAACAATTTGAAATCAATTTGTTTAAAATATACCTTAGGCATGTAATAATCACAATAGCAATGCTACATTTGATACTGGAACAAAATACCCTACTCGTTATCTGAATGATGTTAGTAAAGCTCTGAGGTTTACTTTACTCATGAGAATAATTGTAAAATACTACTTTGCAGTGTTATGTAAGGATAAGTGAGATGATAGATATGAAGACATCATAATTACTGCTTAACAGTGGGG
This sequence comes from Equus asinus, assembly GCF_041296235.1. Classification (NCBI taxonomy): domain Eukaryota; kingdom Metazoa; phylum Chordata; class Mammalia; order Perissodactyla; family Equidae; genus Equus; species Equus asinus. The sequence goes on along the minus strand of NC_091808.1, from coordinate 25,795,850 downwards.
AGTGTGTGTATAAAATTACTATAAGTATAACAATATATAGCTTACAGTTACATCATATATATATAGCATATGCAGAACACTAAGATGGAGACATTAAAATTAAATCTTTAAAATGATAAGTAATTACACAGAAAATACGTAGAATAATATAGAGGTATTAACATAAAAGTCTCAGAACAGCTAGAAATTCACTCATCTGGTGAATCCTAGCCTTTGCAGCGGACATTTACAATATCTGATTTAAAAAATTAATTCAACCTGAAAATTTCTTAGTAACATTGTAGCATTATTGGGAGTGTCAGAGCACAGCGACTACAATGACTCCTTATCGGTTCCAGAGCCTGTGCTCGTGGTCACTGTGCTCATAATCACTTGATTACAGTCACATGACTGCAATCAGTTACATATTCAGACACACAGATACATAAGTCAAACTGTGACTGAGCGCGCCACAGGCAGTGTGACCTCACATCGGGATCCACGGTCAGCTGAGAAGGGCTTGCACCAGTGTAATTATAAATGGTGCCTCCTCTTCCTCTCACAATAAATTGTATGGTGATCTTATTCATTAAAAACGTATAAGGTATTCTTTATATGAATGGTCTTCACAAATGGAAAAGTCAAGGTCAAAGTTTAAATACTTTTTAAATTTCAAAAATGCAAATTTCTGGCAAAGAAAAGTGACTTTTACAGAGTTATTGTGACAATCAAACAGAATAATAGCAGTGTCCAGGAACTATATTTGGTATATAATTTAAAAAACTTGTGTTATAATTATAAAAATACTTTTACAATGCCAAATACATTTTTCCATAAAAATAACTTTACTATAGATATAAAAGCGTTTGATTTTCCTCAGGTGTTATGTTTTCTTGTTTTCCAAAGAAATTCAGCAGTTTGCTTCTTCTCAAGAGAGTCAAGTAAAAAGCAATTTATCAAATTTAGAGAGATTGTCAAAAAATGTTAAGAAATAATAACAAAATAAAAGGAGAATTGTTTTCCCTTCTGGAATTTCACCTCTTCAGATATTCCATTTTCAAAAGTCTCCATTATTGTGACAAATTCTACCAGAAAATGTTTACTTCATTGCAAATAGCACACAAGGAAATTTCTGTATTTTTGTTTATAATGTGGGTAAAAATATAAAAATTCTATTTAGCTCAATAAAATAATCAGTTATTATATAAAGATATCTCAATGTGGGTTATTTATGTAGAAACATTGGTGTTTTAAAAAAAAAAGGAAATGTTGAGGCCGGCCCAGTGGCACAGCAGTAAAGTGCACACGTTACACTTCGGAGGCCCAGGGTTCACCAGTTCGGATCCCGGGTGCGGACATGGCCCTGCTTGTCAAGCCATGTTGTGGCACGTGTCCCACAAATAAAGTAGAGAAAGACGGGCATGGATGTTAGCTCAGGGCCAATCTTCCTCAGGAAAAAGAGGAGGATTGGCAGCAGATGTTAGCTCAGGGCTAATCTTCCTCAAAAAAATAAGTAAATAATAAAAATTAAAAATGTTGAATAGTCTTTTAAAACATTTATTGAACATGTTTGTAATATTGGTAAAAACAGTTGTATATCGAACTGGTTTTGAATAAAATTGTTTTACTACACTAATAAACCATCACCAACAATGAGCACCACCACCCATAAAACACCGAACTCTCCTGAACAAATAACCAAGATGCGAATTCATAGAAAAAATTCTTGCCATCAGGACTTAACATTTACTTTCCCAATTTGTAGAAACATTGTCAGTAGTTAGCAAGCAATGGAGCTGGAAGCGTTACGCTCCCAGAGGTACTATTTTCTAGATGAGATGCAAACCTCCAGGCTTGACCATAAGTGGCCATTAGAAATCCCAAGGCTCCTTTCAGGGAAAGTAGCAGCGTTTGCCTCAGTGTCTTGGCTTGATTCCAGCTCATTACGCCCAGCCTGCCTGAAGAACTGGAGTCTGTTTTCATGTGAGAGTGCGGTTTCCTCGTTTGATTATAGTGCCTGGGTCTTCCCTCGGAAAGTCCATCTCACAAAGTCACAGGGAGAATTCTTACGGCTGATCATTTCTTTTAAACAAACCTGTAGACCTAGGCCTACCTGGCATCTATCTCCACGACTTCAAATACTTAGAATGCTGAAACTGAACTGACACTGAAGTTTTGCTTACACCTATAAATTCAGGCAGGACCAGGGGGAAGACATGGGGAAACTCTCTAATTTGGAGCCTCAGCAGAGCAGTGTACCTTCTTGTCAAAGCGGAGGGCGGTCTTGACAGAGGTGGGCAGCTCCGACACCTTTAGTGAATATCTCTGAGGTATAGTTGGGATATATCTGATTATTACTCTACTCAGTAGCAAACAGCAAATATATATATACATGTCAGCCACGCAAAAATAGATAGCTTTTATTTTCTAGGGCAAAACTTTGGGTAGGTATCCTAAATTTACTCTTCACCTTCTGATGCTATGGCAGAGACTGCTATCTGCCTCTCCAAATTCTTTTCTTCCCTTTTTTCCACAGTAATGGAGATTTGCTGGCTATATATTCATCAAACTAAAAACTATATTTCCCAGTGTTCCTTGCAGCTAAGTGTGGTCACATGATGAAATCCTGACCAACGTGATGACGTGGGCAGAAGTGAGGTGTACCACTTTCTGGATTTTGCCTTTAAAGTTAAGGTGTGAGCCCTTATCTTTCCTCCTTCCTTCTTCCTCAAGGGCACATGACTGGGAGCTATTTTCACTTGTACATATGACAGCAACATCCAAAATGATGGTGGTGCCACAAGATAGAAAGAATCTGGGTCCCCAACATTGTGGAAATAATATATCAGCTGTAGACTTGTAGGATGAATATCTTTAGGCTGTAATAGGAAAGTGATAAAGACTTCTAGCTCATTAAAGCTACTATTGTTAATGTGGTTCATTATTTCTTGGTTGAGTCTGTATCATAACTGATAAAGAACATTACATAGTATTTATATATTCCCATCTCTTCCATTAAAGTATATTTTATAATAGCTAGCTTCTTTACAAAATTATATCACAATCAAATGAAAATTGAGATCTTGACAAATATATAGTATTTTAAGGATATGCCAGGTACTCTGTTTAGTACTTTGTTTACAGTCATTCATTCATTTAATCCACATAACTGTTCCATTAGCAGGATATGATTATTACTCCCATTTCATGGATGAAGAAATAGAGAGATCAAGTGGACCAAGATCATACAATCTTAAATGACAGATCTGAGACACAGTCTCATGCAGTCTGTCTGTGGGAACCCTAAATCCACATGCCAACGGTGGCGAGGCAGGTAATGCCAATGAGGAAAATGTGTGCATTGGAACTGTGAAACTGGAGATCACATGGCTCATCTCAGAGTCGAAGTTGCTCCACAGTTCCAGCCACCTTTATGGGAATGCAGACATGAGGTTGAGTAATCCTCAGAATATTTTTTTTCTTCAAAAGAAATTAGAAATTCCTATGTCTAATTATCAGGAAAAAAAATTTTAAATATTAGACAACGGGCAGGATAAAACCTATCTGTGGCCTATTGGTGGAGAAAATGTAATCCATACAGATATGATAAATGCAGCCTCTACCATCTCTCTAATGACAGAGTCAGATATAACGTGGTAAGAGCTAAAATAGAGTACCTGAGAACCCAGAGGAGGGCCATCTCTAGTCTGGCAATCTTCAAACACCAGGAGATGTCTCAGCTGAGTTTAGAATCACCAGTATTTGCTACTTAGATAAACGTGGGGGTTGGGAAGAAGAGTATTCCAATGAGAGAAAATACTCTAAAAGATGAAAAGTCTATCTCCTTTTTTTTTTTTTTTTTTTGAGGAAGATTAGCCCTGAGCTAACATCTGCTGCCAATCCTCCTCATTTTGCTGAGGAAGACTGGCCCTGAGCTAACATCCGTGCCCATCTTCCTCTACTTTTTTTGTGGGACACCTGCCACAGCATGGCTTGCCAAGTGGTGCCATGTCCGCACCCAGGATCCAAACCAGTGAACCCCGGGGCGCCAAAGCGGTATGTGCCAATTTAACCACTGTGACACCGGGTCAGCCCCCATCTACTTATTTTTAACTACTCCAAAGTGGGCATGAAATAAAACAATCTTTCATCTAATAAAGGATAATATATGTGACTTTTGAAAAAATGAGAATTCTGGCATTAGTTCTTGGAATAAATACACTAAAGCGAAATTATGTATTTACATTAACGTGAATATCTATTTATGTAAAGAAACATTGAACATGTTTTTAAAACTTCATTCCATAGGCCTTTAATGAACAGCAATCACATGAGAAGTGATGTGCTCAGTTTTCTTGTAGGTGGGTGGGAAAGGAAGGCCACTAAGAAGAAAACAAAGGAATGGGGAAGATAGTTCTTGTTTTTAGTTGAACATTTTTCCAAATGTGTTTAAAAAATGGGTGCTCTAAAATAAGTAAGTGATATAGTTTAACATTTCTAAAAGTATTATTTAAAGTTCTTGATTTTTTCAGTTTACCATCATTTGCAAGTGAAGAATATTAGTTTTTGAAAGCTTACTTTTCAGTATTATTTATTTCTAGATGCTACAAGACAAAACCCAAATAATATGATTTAAACCTTGCGTAAAATTTTCCCTTGCCATTATTTACCTGTGGCCCAGAATACATGTATGATTATTTAGACAAAATAATTTTTTCATTCATTTATTCAATTAGTATTTATTTTCAAATTGGGGAAACATTTAAGGACTACCCACTGTGTGACAGACCTTGTGCTAAGAGCTACAGATGTAAAAACAAAATGACATGGTTTCTCATCACAAGGAACACATTCTCCAAATAAAGAGAAAGACATACAAATAAATTATCACAGGAAAAGACACACGCTATAATGGAGATATTTACAAAGTTCATGGAAGAACGAAAGACTATGGAACGTGCCAGGGGGGTTTAGAGAAGGCGTTAGTCTGAAGCTTGTAGAATGAACAGAAATTTGGCACAGCAATTACTGGGAAATGAGTGTTTTCAGAAGATACCCAGCAGTTGCAGGAAATGGAGGTGTGAAAAAGTAGTAATAACTATTAACCAGTAAAAGAACTTCTTGTCTCCAGAGTAGACATAAAGTATACACAGAATAACCGAACGAGGCAAGGGCAGATGGACTTGACATGGAGCAGATTAATAGCGGGACTTTCATAAAGGTCTCAATTGTTTTTCATGTGTAATGGGAAATTTAGTGTATCAAATATTTCTGAGAAGGTAAGTGGTATGTTCTAATTTTCATATAAGTGAAAGATTCCTGGAGGCAATGCTTGGGATTGGGAAGTAGATTGGGAAAAAGTGGATTGGGAAAAAACAGAGGCCAAAAGAATAGTAAGGAGGGTATTGCAATAGCCTAGGGTGGACGGAGTGTCTGAACGAGGCTGGTGGCAGTGGGGATGAAGGGCGAACAGGTTTGAAACAGAATCAAAAAAAGTTTTCAGTTTTTAGATGTGGGTGATAAAGGAGACTGAATAATAAATTTCCACGTTTCTGACTTCAGTAAATGAATAAATACTGAACTTTGGAATAGACGAGAGCAACCAGCTTGGGAAGGTGAAATGACAAGTCAAATATTAGATGGAGTTTAGTTCGAGGTGCTTCTGGGAAATATCTTACGTTCAAATCATTGTGTTAGTCTAATATTAATTGAGTAAGGGATATAAGCAGACAATGCAAAAGCAGATACTTACAACTCATAAATAAATTTGAAAAAGTGTTCAACTTTTTAATAATCAATGAAATAACAAATAAAAAGAGGTGGCTAATTTATGCTTTCTTAAAGACAGTGACAACAACCGAGAATCAGAGACTTTCCATGCTGGTGCAAGTGGAATGATCCTGTGCCTGTTATTCATAGCTGAAGGTGTTGCAATGACTTTCAAGAGTTATACACTTATCCATACACTTTGATCAAAAAAATCTATCTTCTGGAAAGCTATCCTCATGAAAAAGTGTAACATAGAAAGAAAACTATATGCCAAAAAATATTCACTGATATATTGCATAAATAATACAACAAACCAAAATCTACATGAATGTCTAGGGAATTGGGAAGAGTTACACAAAATATGGCATGAATATTTGATGGAATGTTATATAACTATTCATAATATAACAATGCTTATGTACAACTGTGGTCAATTGAATTATTAGCGCAAATTATTTACCCCTTTGTATATCCAAATCCTTGTCATGGCCTTTCTCTAGGACAAATGTACTTCCCTTCCACTTGGCTTTAGTCTTGGCCATATGACTTGCTTTGGCCTGTGAGATGGCAGAGGTCACAGTGTGCCACGTTGAAGTCTAGGCTGTCAGAGGCATCATGAGATTTTTGCGTTCCCTCATGGGCTGTACCATCACCATGGTAAGGGCTTGCGACACTGTCACAGCTGTTATCCCTTCACCTGGCCCCCAGAATAAACTGCATGAAACAAAACTGCCCCTGTCCATCCCAGCCAGACCTGATGCTCAAAGCAGAGCTTCCCAATCAAGCCCTGTATAAATCACCAGACCAGATCTTTAGCTAATCATAAATTCATAAGGATAAATAATTGTTTTAAGTCACTAACTTTTATGAGGGTGATTTTTGATGCATCATTTTGGGGGCAGTAGTTAACTAAAATAACAACGATGTGAAGATATTCACATGGAAAATGACAAAAAGGAAATAATCAGAAATTACAATTGCTGACTTTTTTTTTTAAGGAAGATTAGCCCTGAGCTAACATCTGCTGCCAATCATCCTCTTTTTGCTGAGGAAGATTGGCCCTGAGCTAACATCTGTGCCCATCTTCCTCTATTTTATATGTGGGACACGTGCCACAGCATGGCTTGACAAACGGTGTGTGGGATCTGAATCCGAAAACCCTGGGCTGAACTTAACCACTGTGCCACTGGGCCAGCCCCTATTGATGTTTTTAGGTCTGGGAATTGTGAGATGCCAGAATCCTGGAAAGCCTAATCAAGTATTTTCACGTAATTGAGCTGCAACCAATAGAAAGGATAAGAACACCTTGAAAATTGAGTTTTCAGATAAAAGAAATCAAACAGCCATTGTATGTGTCTACATCTGAAAATAAGATATATTACTTTGCCTTAGATTATGTTTCTCTTAAAAATCCTACCAATACTTTTTTTCCCTAAACGTAATACAAAATCATGCCTCACAGAATTATCTTTACTACTGTCATCCCAAAACGGAGCCTCTGTGGAACCTTAAACAATCTTTTTTAACTTAAAACATTTTCCCTGTACTACTGTAGTGAATTCAATGGCAACATAAGTCCACATTTCCAAGGCTTTTTCAGAATATGTTAACTCCAAATAGTTTCACAGCTCGAGAATATCAATGATCAAAGACAGGGCTTCTATGTTATGTATGTGATTTTTGTCCTCTAATAACTTTATAATTTTGTAATAACTGGTTAGTGCTACAGTTTTCACTGTTTCTTTCATTTAATTTTTGAGAGTCCAATTGGCCAGGTCATTGTAAGTTACTCAAAGCTTGCGTTCCTAGAGAAATAGAAAAGGGAGACGAAATAGACAATATGTAAAATTGGATATAAAGTAAAGTGTCCCCAACAACATGGATAACGTGAATGAGAGTCATGATGACAAGAGCATCTCTGTGCAGGGCGCTGACTGAAGCTCCGCTGAGTCTCCAGGCTCAGGCTTGGAGCACTCTCAACCAGTCTGTGTTCTTTTTTTTGTGTGTGTGTGAGGAAGATTGTCATTGAGCTAACATCTGTGCCAGTCTTCCTCTGTTTTGTATGTGGGCTGCCACCACAGGATGCCATGACAACGGTGCGTGGGTCCACGCACAGGATCCAAACCAGTAAACCCCTGGCTGCCAAAGCGGAGTGTGAACTTCACCATCATGCCACAGGGCTGGCCCCCAATCTGTGCTCCTTACCTTGGATGGCCAGTGTTTTTATGTTGTCCTGTAACTGCCCATAACCCTCCACAGACCCAGTTTTAAATTACTCCTAAAAATTATTTTCTACTTCATAGGTTCCTTCATCTTTCCTTTTAAAGTTTAAGATGCCTTGATTCTCACTCCTTTTCCAGTAAGTTCTTTAGAAAAACAACATCTAGTAACTAAGTCCCCTTCAGGAACTACTGCATGGGACACCTGGTCCAGGAATACTTGTTATTCAGCAAAGGTGCCTGCATATGCCACATTGCTAATGAATGCGGTTCTGTTGTGGGGTACCTCTGGCAGTACAGAAGGCCAGGGTAGGAAACAATTTAGGTAAGAAAAGTTTTGTAGCATGCTTCAAATTGAACCATTTAGACAATGGTCTGTTTCATTTACACATGATCTTGCCTGGGACCAAATTACTTCTCTTTGAGTTAAATTCAATCCATAAGACTAATTTACTTTCCTTTAAAAGATGAAATACTACTTCAAACAACTTCAAAACAGCAAAGTTCATCTTTTCACAAGTTTTCATATTTCACAAGTTTTTCCTAAGTAGAATACAGAAGTTCTTTAAATTCAGTGTACCAGAAAGATTTGATTTTTAAATATATGCTTGTAATAGAAAAGATACAAAGATTTGAAAATGGTTATTCGATAGGCAAAATTAAGACCTAAGAATAGAAAAAAGGGAAAATGTAGTGCATATAACTCCAAACTACAATTAAATATTAATTTTCCTACTTCTAAGATTTTCTGTAATGGTAAATTGCTTTGCAAGACATATATTTGACTTCACCATTGTTAATATCTCTATATTTTCCATTAGTGTATAGAAAACATTCCGTATCTTACCTGGCATGTAGTAATGTTGTTTTAAGGATTATTATTATTGCGTTATAAATGACTATAAATTAAACAAAGTTAATAAGTCAAAAGAGAGGAACAAATCCACTGCAGGATGACAAGTACATATACATTTTTCTAAAAGGGAGGGAAAGGACAGCCGATTCCTTCATATCACAAATCATTGTATGTTTTTTCTTTAGTAGAAAAACCAAGTATGTTTTAAACTGTTAAGTTTACTGAATAGTTTGAATAAAATTAAAACATAGATTTATTATCATCGTCATAATGAGAATAAGTACTTCACAGTAATGAACATACTTACACTTATTTCCAAAGCTTTCATGAGGCTACACAATTGAGAGCACATACTTATGGGCCCTCATTATTTCCTTAATGCAGCAATGCTGAACAGGCTCAATGAAAAAAGCAAAAGATGACAATGTATAAATAGCAAAATGAATCTGATCTTTTATTTTTTATCCTCCTGGCATCTATAACTCAGCAATAACAAATTAAACATTAAATCCCGATTCTCTGTAACACTATTGTGAAATTTTCTGTTCAGCAAAATGGTTTTTAGTCCCCAGCTGATGATCTAATTGTTCCAAGCATTTAGCAATTCACACTCCTTTATTGAATACCTGCTATGTGCTATATTCTTTGAAGATACAGGGATTAATGAGAGTTAGTCCCTGACCTCCAGGAGTTTATAATCTGGTGGGAAAGTAGATTTAAAGAAAAAAAATTTCTATAAAACAATGCTGAATTCATTATAATGTTTAAAGCAGTCCAGGTAAAAATGCATATTTGTCAGAATATATTTATATTTATGCATCATGAATATATTTAATGTATATGAAATAATGCTGTTAATTTGAGAGCTTCCACTTAGGGAAACATCCCTACGATCTTTCTAGATCAGAACTCCCAAGTCAGACTAATATTATGGATATTAACTCTCTACATATTACTTTCTTAGAACCAACCAATTCCAAAGACAACATGGAGATCAATTTATGATGAGCTTTTGGGCTTCTACAGAGAACAAAAGAAGTAGACTAAAACAGATTTAACATAAATTCTGAACTTTAATATTTCAATATATTTCAAAAGTATTTTGAAACGAAGTAGTTTGCTATAAAGAGAATTGCACAAAATTGTTTTATGGTCGAGAATCATAAAGTGCATAATATTTCCTCATTCTTCTTTTTTTGTCCAACACATATGAATGAATTCCCACTGTATTTTAGGCACTGTGTTATGGATTGGGGCTATGATCATAAGCAAACACGTATATTGCTCCTGCCTTCATGGAACCTACCATTCAAATAGGAGATGTTCAAATATTTTGTTTAATAATGAGTTGTGAACTAAAAACAGCAATCTTGCACTCCTAATCCCTGTTATCTTTTTTCCATAGCCCTTATCAACTTCTCGTATACTATATTTACATGTTATGTTTGTTGCTGACTACCTATCTCCTCTTGCTAACACGTCAGCTCCACAGGGGTGTGGATCTCTGTCTATTTTATTCCATGTGCCTCCCAAGCACCTAGAACAGTGCCTGCCATTCAATAAATATTTGTAGAATGAATCCTAAATTTGCTTCTTAACAATATAACGCAAAATGAGAACTAGAAACTGAAATTTAGCAAATAGGCATTACTCTGAGAGCCACAAAAGAATAAACCAATATAAAATAAAACAAGCTGATTAATTCTATACCAGAACACAAATAAAACACAGGCTTCTGCTGTACATATGTTGATTCATTCCTCAGAAAAAGCAAACAAAAACATAATAACATATTTTACCTAAGGCGATCGTAACAGTTTAAAGAATACATTAAATTTCCGTGGCCCAGCTATGATCTTCAGAGAGATTCTTTTCTGAAGGATTGTGTTTCCCTTTTGCATGTGTAAGTGTGTGTTTAAAACACATGCAAACACAAGGTGCTCCGTTGAGTTTGTGTTGGATACACATACAGCATGAATCTTAGGGGCAATAAAGTATGTGTGCATATATAATCCAAAGTTTATTATGGAAAAACTTACCAGAAATTTGTTCACTTGTAAATATGGTTAGATTTAGCTGTTCAAAGTCAATTTAGAATGTTCAAATCCCACCCTAACCCTGCCCTGTGCAAACCACCTTCTGCCCGTGTTAGTCTACCCTCTTTCCATTAACCCAACTTCTCGTTTATGCACCCACTCATTTGTTCACATGATAATTTACTGAGTGCTGTTCTCAGACCTCAGAGGCAGCTACAGCTCTTCTGAGCACTGTTGAGACAGGGCTATTATCTTCTGCAAGACACAATAATAAGATTTTCTGTTTGTTTTGTTTAGTTTTATATATTTTCCAATTGTTGCCCATCATTATTGGCAATCCATACCCTAATTAAGTTGTGGATATATTTGTATATTTAGTTTGACATTTTTCTGGGGAAATAAAAGTTCTCTGTTAGTTTATTAGAACTGAAAGCATACATGCTAGGGTTTTATTTTTAAAAACTCAATCTAGTTGGACAAAGTATCTTTTTATTTTGCTGACATATGATTTTTTAATGAAAAAATTGCCCAACACTTAGATGAGGGAAATTTTACTAACCACTGGATTTACTCGTTTTAGTTGGGAAATTTAAATAACTTCAATCCATCTGTACTTGCTCAAAAATAAATCTAGATGTGCCAATTTTCTTCATTGGCACATATTTACATACTCGGCAATGACTTTATTTTCATTCTTTAAAAGTCTCTTTGGGGAATTATATATTAATGGCCATGGGATACCCTCATGATCATTCTAGGCCAGCCCCCTTATTTTACAGGTGAGGGAGCAGAGGCAAAGAAGAAGTCTTGCCCCAGCGGTACAATGCTAGAATGCACGTCTTTGAACATTTGTCTGTACCGTGTTCATTCCAGGATTGCGTACTGACGTAATTCTGTAGGAAAATAGATGAATTTAAGATTATGAAAAAAACGTCGGGGCGGCCCAGTGGGGTAGTGGTAAAGTTCATGTGCTCCGCTTCAGTGGCCCAGGGTTTGGGAATTCGGATCCCAGGGGACCTGCACACTGCTTATTAAGCCACACTGTGACAGGCATGCCACATGGGAAAAAAATAGAAGAAGATGGGCATAGATGTTAGCTCAGGGCCAAATTTTCCTCAGGCAAAAGAGGAGGATTGGCAACAGATGTTAGCTCAGGGCTAATTTTCCTCACCAAAAAAGAAAAAGAAACAACAACAAAAAAATCAAGAAATGTGAACAATACCAATGGGCCTGAAATAGAAAGTTGGCGATTTTATATAGGGTGGACTGACTTTTACATATGCATTGAGACTGAGATGTCAGCATTTCCTCAACATTTTATTCACAGTATAGTATTTTCCTAGAATTTGTGAAACCTTCTTTGCTGTTTCTTAGTTAAGCATTAACTAGCTTGTTTGCATAGTTATCACTTTCTCACTGGAAAGCGAACATAATTCTCAAATAAGGTAGGTGGACAGAATCTCCTACTACTATCAAATTCTTCCAGAGTATGTGGCGTGCTTCCAAATGTGCTGTGCACCCCCTGGGGTAAGTGCTTCTGTGGGAACAGTTGCCAGGAAGGTTAGAATCCCGGTGCGATCTGCACCCTGGATCTTTTGGGGGGTCGTCATAATCCTGCAGAGATGGTCTTAAATCTGAAGTAAATTAATCGAGTGGACAGCAAGAGACTTAGCAGACCTTCAAGACTGTCGTTTTTACACTTTTTTTCCCTTAAGCAATGGACTCTTCTTAAAACACAAACTTACACAGAAACTAACCTGTAAAAGAAAGCTTCCTGAGTGAACCTGAGGGCTCCACAAAAATGTCTTCATTCAGTTTCATCATTTGACAGAGACTGAAGAGGAAGCCAGATTCAGAGTCCGTGCCGTGGGCTGTCTAGAGTCTGCGCTCATTCACTGCCACTCCTGCCCACACTCACTCCCCCTGGGTCTCACCGTTCGCGCCTGTCTACTGTGCTCCAGCACTGCTTGCGTTTCCTCTCCCGGGAGTGCTGTTGCCGCGGAGTCTGGATACCGCTCCTCCTTGCGGTTCCAACCCCATGATACCTCAGGTTCCCACCCATCACTCTCTTTCTCTTTCCATTGAGAGCAACTCAGGTGCATAGAATTGGATTAATCTTAATCTTTGATTCCTGAAACATTCTCATCTCGGAGCCATGCATGACTTTTTAATTTTCATGAGTTATTTAATTAGTTATTTTAAATAATGTACTAATTACCTGTCAACCGACCATACAAAACAAAAGCTACCACCTCAACAGCGACCTACATATATGACTTCCACCAACCCAGCCCCGCCCCCGCCGCCTCTACCCTGAACTGTATGTTGATCACTGATTTGCTGTCATTTATGTGTCATTTCATTGCATCTACATGTATTTATAAAAAGTGTGCATATATATACACACAAATATATATATATATTATTTTAGTTGTTTTTAACTCTACTAAATAGATTATCAGACTGCATGTTATCTTTTAAGACTTTTTTTATTTAGTAGTTTAATTTAATTTAATAATTTAATTTAATTTTTTATTTAACACTTTTAAGACTGTTTTTATTTAATATTAGATTGTTGAGATTCATCCACATAGTCATATGCTACCCTAGTTCATTCATTTTGGTTACTATTGAGGGTCCCATTGTGTGGTTTATTCATCTATCCATTCACCACACTGTCTTATTTTCTTCATAAGACATACCAAGGTCCGAATTTATTAATTTGTTTTCTTGTTTACTGTCTGCCTCTCACTATTAGAAAGTAAGTTTTTTAAGGAAAGAAATGTTGTATATCTTACTCACCTACAATACGTCCAATTATTTAACAAATACTGCATAAATAAGTGAAGGACGTATTCATTTCAGACAAACTGAACTTCCTGTAGTTTCCGTAATGTGTCAGGCTTGTTCGTATCTCTTGTCCTCCACAGCTCTGATAGTAGCTTTGTGATTTTAAGGAACCCAAGCGGTGTATGCTTCTTTTTGTTGTTGCTGAGAGTGCGGTGGAGTCGATTCCTACTCCTAGCGGCCCTGTGTGCAGCAGAGCAGGACCCTGCCCGGTCTTATTGCACCATCCTCTCGCCTTCTGGTGCTTTATCAGACAATGCTCCACTGCTATTTACAGAGTTTTCATGGCCAATTATTTCAGAAGTGGGTGACCAGGTCCTTCTTCCTATTCTGTCTAGTCTGGAAGCTCCACTGAAACCTGTCCACCATGGGTGACCCTTCTGGTATTTGAAATCCTGGTGGCAGAGCTTTCAGCATCACAGCAACACACAGTCACCACAGTGTGACAACCGACAGACCCGTGTGTGGTTCCCTCACTGATCTGTGCCGGTGAGAGCTCTGAATCTTCACCGCTAGACCACCAGGGCTGGCTATGCATCTTTTTATGTATCTATCACAAATGTAAAATGGAGAACACCTTAGTACTGTGCAAGTATTTTATGAAAATTAAATGAGATAAAATATATAAAATGTCAGGCACAAACTAAATGCTCAGCAAATTGTGACACATATTACTACCACTGTGACTATTACCATATTACTGGGATGACTGTCACCCCATGCCCCTGAGTAATTTTCCCATGCATCAAGGCTCAGCTCAACTCTCACCTCTGTCAGGAAAGCTCCCTGAATGTCCTTCCATTTCACTTGAACATAGCCATGTCCTAACACTTATAGCACGCTGCTCTAAATTTGTCAGTTTACTTATCCTGCTTTGTAACCCACAACTAAGCTATAAACTCGTTGTCTTAGGGACTATGCCTTATGTGTTCAGTGAATGACTAGTCCCCTTTACTCTGATGTCATGTTCACCAAACACCCTTCAGATGGCTAATTCCAGTTGCCAGTTGTTGTGACACACCCTAGATTTGATTAATTTGAGGGTACCAACAATATCAGCTTTCATGATCTGTATCCTAACAACCAAATTATAAATATGGGACTCAGAGAAGGTGCTAAGTTCAAGGAGCCTACTCCAGGTAGCCAGGTAACTAACTAGCTTTCTCCTATGACCCCTTTTCTTTATCACAGGCCCTTTTATTTCACACTACTTCTATTTTACACCTCTGACTTACAGATCAATTCAATTGTCAAACTTTAATTTGCCTGTCTTTTAAATTTCCTACTACTTACAATATATTTTCAGTTAATTGTATATAGCTGCTAAAATTTAATATGAATTAACACTGGACACTTAAAAAGTGATAAACATCATGCTTAAGTAAAACAGCTTAATGTCAATACAATGTTCACATTTGTATCAATTCATCAAAGACATCCTAATGTTTAATATGTCACACAAAAATACAATATAAGCTAGGTATCAGAAATCTCCATAGCAATTAAGTGAAATGAGATTTCATTTAACCAATGTGATCCTTTACATTTTACATTTTTTATTCATCTTGCACCATTAACAGGGTTATGAGATAGTACATCTAAGAAGGCCTGTATTTGAGCAGTTTGATAAGCCAACAAGATGTGAGAACCTGACATGGATGGTCATCTACCCTATGAAACTTAACATACACTAAGAAAAAGTTAAGTGGAAGATGTTAAAACACAGGTGAGAAAATAAGTTAAAAAAAAGCCCTCAGATGACAGAATTTCATACTAAACTGGATGTAGAGGGGGAAGAGTAAGAATCACCAAACATCATTTGTTAATGAAAAGGTACTAACCTTGAAGATGAATAAATAAAAATCATGACTTAAAACCCGGAAGTAGATGCACTTTCATGTTTCAGTTCTTATATCATCAAGCAACCTGATTCAGCTTCAACTTTGCTTTCAAGGTTTTTCAAAATTTCAGAGTTGAGTAGCTACTAGGTATGTGGCAGCACATAGAGCAGTGACGGTAAAGAATCTACCAGATAGAGAAAAGCATCCTCCTATCCATTTCCAACAAGTGCAGGAAAGCACTGAAAGAGACTGTCTGACCCAGGGTGGCGCACCGTGCGTGTCCTACTCGCTGCCCTCTTCATATTGATTGGGCAAAGGTGGCATTTCCAGGGTCTTGTTAACAATTGTAGCCTGATGTTACCCCATCTCATCGCTAATAATTTTTGATACCACAGAACAGCCTTTCCCCTGATGAGCAGTCAAATATCCTAGCAACCACATTTTTTACTGCATATGCCAATAACTAGTAGCTAAGAAAAAAGACTAAGAGAAATTATCAGAATTTCATTTTTCCTAACACAAGAATTAAATATGACCTAGTTTCTTAAAATAGTCCTAATGCCTTAACTGTATTTACAAAAAGAAATCATCCATTTGTATTTCTTTTTAACAAAAAACTAGATCAGAAATTCTGCAATCACAGAACAAATGCGGCATCAAGCCAACGTGACACATTCATTTTTGCTTTTCCCAAGATCTTCAGTTGTCTGTACTTGAAAATGACAAAGGTAAATAACTATGTGAATATAAAAATTGACATAGCTGATGTAGCTTTTATACCTATCATGTCATAGCCTTCAAATTAGTTTTCAGTAAATATTAACTATTGTGTCTCACTCCGTTGATAGCTTCTCCACAGACCTGAAGAATAAGTTATAGGCCCGAAAGGAGTGTTGATTACTGTAATGATGCACATGCCTGTGTGTTCTGTCATTACTGAGAGAAGTCTTTCATATCTTACAGATTAATAGGAAATATTTGGAACATAGCAGTCTTCCCCCCCAAAAAAATATTATTAAAAGCAAAAAAGGCATTTCTCTTTAAGAAATTTCAAAAATAAAATATGATTCTATTTCTACAATAACCTTTTTGTATTTAATAATCATATTTAACTTATAAATATTTCTTAGAGATATAACATCAAAGATAAAACCTTCCTTATCAAATACTGAAATAATCTCTCTTCTTGAAAATAATGGCAATTTAAAAAAATAACCAGCATCCTCGCATATTGGAAGGGATTAGATTCCAGTGATTGCAGTTTAAAAATGGTTTTGAGCATATAAAGTGAGTGTGTGAATCATCCTGGATAAAACAGGGAACAGTGAGGTCTGGGGAGAGCTGAAGAACACAGATGCTGTCTAAACTCATTGCCATGAAATAGTTTCATGCATTGAGCTGGCTACACAGTATACATTTTTGGGTCATATGTTAACTTCTGAACTAGAAATCTGGGGACTTAAACTTCAGTTTGGCAATCATGAAATCTCTAGAAATTTATCAAATATTTTTGAGGCACAGATACTTGATCTGTGAAGTGAGGATAATAACACTTCTCTCATAAGTAGATGGAAACTAGTATACGAGATTAGATATAGAAAGTGTCCAGAGGGGCCAGCCAGGTAGCATAGTGGTTAAGTCTGCTCACTTTGCTTCAGTGGCACAGGGTCTGCCAGTTCAGATCCTGGGTGCAGATCTACACATTGCTTATCAAGCCATGCTATGGCAGCATCCCACATAGAAGAACTAGAATGAGTTACAACTAGGATATACAACTATGTACTGGGGCTTTAGGAAGAAAAAGAGGATAATTGACAACCTATGTTAGCTCAGGGACCATCTTCCTCACCCAAAAAAAAAAGAGTAAGGGTATCAATAAAGCCATTAAAACAAGTTTCCAGGGCCCAGCCTGGTGGCCTACTGGTTTAAGTTCATGTGTTCCACTTTGGTGGCCTGGGGTTTGCAGGTTTGCATCCCAGGCACAGACCTACACACTGCTCATCAAGCCATGCAGTGGTGGTATCCTATATACAAAGTAGAGGAAGATTGGCATGGATGTTAGCTCAAGGCCAATCTTCCTCACCAAAAAAAAAAAAAAAAGACAGAAAGAAGTACAACGAAATGTTAAGTACAAATAGAACAAGGTCAATAAAGTAAGGGAAGATCTTTACGCCTACTGCTTTGTCTAAAAAGTAAGTTGTCTTTATCTAAAAAGTAAAAATAACATATATTTTGCCTTCTTCATGGGGATTTATGAAGAAGTTGGATCAAGTGAGTTCATCATGTGAAAATATTTTGTAAATGATGGCTGTGCTGGGGGTCCCCAAGACTACCCCACATTTGGAGATTCACTAGAGGGACTTATGGGACCAGTATATAGTTGTACTCATGGCTAAAATTGATTACAGCATCTATAGTAAGGGTAAATAAGGTCATCAGGTGAAAATGACACAGGTGGAGTCTGGAGGAATCCATCTGCAGGCTTCCTTATGCTCTCTCCCTCCCCAAGGGGTTACACTGACAGCGTTCTTCCTCCAGCAATAAACATGCAGCAATATGTGGGCAATGTTTCTTCAAGGGAAGCCCATTAGCGACTTGGTGCCCAAAGGTTTTATTGGAGGCTGGTCATGCAGCAGGTACCCTCTGACTAGTACTTACTACAATTCCGGACTCACAGAAGGAAAGCAAGTGTGTAACATAACCACATTGTTTGCACAAACAACATAAGTGCAGTAAACCATTCTTATCAGTTGGGGAATGGTGGAGACAGTCCAAAAATCCAAGCCCCCAGACGCTAGTCAAGGGCCAACCTAGCAAGCAGGACTTTCTATGGATAGCAGCTTCAGATCTGCTATGCTAACTCTTTTCTGTATAATGGCAGTTGCAAAATAGTTTGCCATATATTATCATATAATATAAATTAATACATAACTAAAATAGATAATAAATTGCAATAATACATTAATAAAGGCTATATAGGGGCCGGCTCCGTGGCCGAGTGGTTAAGTTCGCGTGCTCCGCTGCCGCGGCCCAGGGTTCGGATCCTGGGCGCGGACATGGCACCGCTCGTCAGGCCACGTTGAGGGGGCGTCCCACATCCCACAACTAGAAGGACCTGCAACTAAGATACACAACTATGTACGGGGGCGGGGTTGGGGACATAAAGCAGAAAAAACAAAAAAAGATTGGCAACAGTTGTTCGCCCAGGTGCCAATCTTTAAAAAAATAAAAAAATAAAGGCTATATAAAATAATGATATTAAATAAGAAAGTTTTAGTTTTAATAAGGAGTAATGTGCAACAAACAAAGGCATAAAGTGAAAGAAATAGTTAACCATATATAGAAATAAGAGGACGATAAAATATTTCCCCTTACTAAAAAAGAAGGCAGTTTTAGGCAATACAGGAGAAATGCCATTAAACCACTTACCTGTAAGACTTCTATGGTTCCAAAGGCATTTAATTATGAAATGTAACTAGATAAATTTTAGTGGTTACATGTCAAATGTGGCAAGATTATCTATAAAATATTTTTAAAATTCTATGATTTCATATCACATATTGCATATGCTAAACTGTTAATAGGTTAATCCTAACCCCAAAATATTTGGCATTGAGTCTGCTCAATTCACAGCTAAGAAAAATGGAGAAGGCATGAAGAGTTTTCACCAAAGTGTCCCCAAAATGCTTCTAAAATTCATACATAAGATCTAAAGGGAAAGGTTAAAAGTACTTGAGTTATTGAACCAATAGTCAAGTGAATGACTCAGAAACTCTTTTTAAATGTATAAAGGGCCCTTATATAGTTTCTCTGCACCAAGGAAACCACCAGAAGCTTACTCTAAAGCATGGAGGATTTAGGTTAGATGAAAGGAAGAATTTATAGACAGTGAGAGTTGTTTAACACAGATATGTATCATAGATTCTCCCCAGGAAACATTGAGACTGAAAGGCTTATGGGGAAAAGAGTTTAAAATCGCAGTGTCTCAGCCCAACCTGCCTTCATTTGAATCTGCCTCCTATTGACTGCGTAACTTCAGGCAAGTTATTTAACTTCTCTGTGCCTCAGTTTCCTCATCTGTAAAAGTGAGATCGTAATCAAGTTGTTGTGAATGGAAAATACATGTAAAAGCCTTAGAATAGGCCCTGCCATCTCTCTAGCACCAGGTGCCCTTTAGTTAATACCATCATCTTCTATGGGTAACGTGTTATGTGCACACATGATACTTTGTGGTGAATGAGGAGGGATGGTGGAGCAATGAGGCTATAGAGATGAATCAGAAGTGGTTCATATTCTTGAAGAAATTTATAAACTAGTGGAGAAGATACAGTCATAGTCATAGACATATCTCCATATGTGCATGGTCATGGACATATCTACAAATCACATGGGAGAGAGCTCTGAGAGCTGGTACTGAGGGTTACCAGTGTGAAAGTGGACAGATGTGGGCACCATCGTTTGAACGGTGAATTCGCCAGCGCTGTCTCAAGTGCAGTGGGTGTGGGACTATTCATGTGTGGTGGGTGTGGGGCCATTCACGTGCACCATTCATGTGCGGTGGGTGTGGGACCATAAGTGAAAACATGGGAATTCAGACTGCAGGGGGTCAACCATGGAGCCTGCTTCATCCCCAGTGTGTTTGTTCTCAGCATATTGCAACTCGCTGCAGTTCACATCAGCCTACATGAATGACTTTATAAAGTGTAGTTATGTGGGTAATGTGTGTGTGTGTGTGTGTGTGTGTGCGTGTGTAGGGTGGTATTTGATCCTCTCCAAAGCCATCCAAGCTCTTGATGCCTGATAATCATTGTAGGTCACCACCTCTACATAGCCTCTGCTTCAGCCGCTCCCTCTTAGTGTTTAACGCAAGAGATAACTTTAAAACAAGTGTTAAATGTTACATATGATATAGCTTTGTCCTTAAAATGCTGAAAAGTTTCCAATTCTTAATTTAAAATGAATTACTAGGGATAGGCATTTCTACAGAACTATTCTAGAAAATAGCCGTATAAAAACTAAGACGTTAAAAGTGAAATATTTAAAATTGTTCTTTTCCTATTGTCTTTCCATTTCAACCCACAAAATGAGTAAAGTCCATAAGTAGGCATGTTTGGTTATGTGGGCATATCTAAAAATGTCAGTATACAATTAGCATTGCATCATATATAAACACTATTTAATAACATTATTAAATTTTTTGTAAAATTTTTTTTGTTTGAAAACAATTGAAATAAACAAATAGTCTCAGAAACACACCAATGAGTCTGTGATTTGGACTGTAACTGAACTGGAGGTTGTAGGCCCTGTTTTAAGGTGTAAACTGGATCACCTTCAAACACGTTGGATAGAACTGAAGCTAGCGAGCTCTGATTTTTCACCCACGAAAAAGCTATTTTCTAAGCATTCTACTGTGAAATTTGCTTACAACAAGGAAAAAGAAAACCAAAAATGATTTATCAACTGAATAAGCCAAGGCAATTTTACCGTGTCTGCATTCTTAATGCTCAATACAACAATGGACCACCTCTTTGCATTGGAGTAAAAGATGGCTTTTTACATAATGTGTACCCACAAATAAAGGCAAATATGGAAAGAAAAAAAGAAAATCTAATCGTCACTCTTCACTCTCATACATCTTTTCTGCGCCTTGAGCTGTAGTTCACTTGAAAAGTAGCTTTGCGTGGAGAACAGATATGAAAGGTATAATAAGAAATAAAACTCGACCTTTAGGGGATACATGGCATTTATGTCATGAATATAGAGAAAACTGTATTGTAAGCATTAAGGTAAAAGAGATTCAAACTATATTCTGGCTGGTCTCCAAAATAATTCTTGACTATATTTTTCCAGATGCTTATATTTTCCATAGTGCAGCGCGTCCATACTACAAAATGATAGTCATGGGTCACCATTCATCAGCCCCATCATCATAACAATAAAAATAATAACTGCATATCTTTGATTTTCCTCTGCAGCAAAATCATTGACATAAAGTTTCTATCACCCAAATTTCTCTCTAAATATACTGAGACATTTCTATGCATTGGAACAAAAAGATGAAATACTTAAAACACTAGTGTAAATTAAGACTGTGTCTTGATTTAACTGCTATTGAACATTGATGTTTGACATTCATATTCTCTGTCGGTCTCTAGAACAATGGTCATCCAGGAGGGGTATCCACTCCTGAGTGTGCACAAAAGGATCCATTAGACTAAAGAAATAAAATGTTAGAAGTGCTACTTCTATTCATTCTTTTAACTTAAGAGTTAAGTAGAAATAAAACTAAGCTTTGCTGATTCATGACTATTGGGCTATTTTAACATTAATCCTTATTATAATAAAATTTACTTTTACAACTATAACAATGTCAACCAATGTTCATCAAATAATTGTTCTAATCATGGTTCTAAAGTACTATGCCTGACAATCAATAACATTGATTAACTGTGGTAAAATGCTTTGAAGAAAGCAAAATTAGTGCCATGACCACTACATTGTTAGTTAAGATGGGCACATCATTTGAAACATTAAAATTAATGCTGAGAAAATAAAATGTGGCATTAAGGCAAAGAATAACACAACGGTTATATATCTGGGTATTTTGAAAATGTGTTCTCCTTATTTTCATTTATTCTCCAATTTATTTTATATATTATTTTATTATTAATTAATTTTCATTTATTTCATTAGAAGACTATAAGCATATTTAATTATTTGAGGCCTTCAAAAATGTTTTCCTCGAATGAAATATGACATCCTTCTACTTCTCAAACAACAATAGTACATTTATATGTGATTTTTAAAGCAGAATTACCAATTGTATTTGACTTAATTAGAATTAAAATTTGTTATCCCCTGCTAGGTATTCATCAATTGAACAGCGGGAACTTGTAGCCTGGTGAATCTGAACAAATATAAAAAACTCGGTCATGGCTAATTCAGTAGTTAAAATTATATGTGGTCATTTTTACCTGACAGTTTACATTTCAATGGTCATTTCAAATAGTCCCAGAATTGCCACTTTCAAGGAAACATGGATTATTTACAAACCTGCCCCAAATTTCTGAACATTTCTCTAAGTCAAAAGTGATGCTAGAAAACATCAATTTACCAGTTCTTGAATTAAGTTCCTGCTTACAGATTGCTCTTGAGACAAGTTATTTAAACTAGCTGTTTTGAATTATTTCAAACATTGCTGCTAGCTGGACAAATAACAATACTTTTGAATTTTTGACATATTGTACACCTCACAAAAGGGAATAAAATTTTCTTTTGGTGATTTCTGGTAGGAAGTAAGGAGGTTTAAATTAGCAAACATTTTTCCTTATTGATATGATAAGTTCAAGATCAGATAAATAAGTTTTCTAATTTTCCTGACATACATATGTAAACACATATGATAGTTAATTCATCCAAAAATTGGAATAATTGTATTCATCAGAATTTTTTCTTGGAAAAACCCTTTCAAGAAATAAATTGTTTTTGTGTGTGATTATGGTTAGTCTCAATTAACAGGGCTTTACACAATCCAAAATGTCTATATGGATGTGATATTGCAAAGACAATGGGTACAACACAGGCTATTCCCTGTCTTTTTCAATGCCATCTTACATTATTTAATTCAAAGGAATCCCAATTAAACCTCATTAAACATGAGATAAACATTTTATTTTGTGAAGTTATTCAGGGTTAGCTTTTTAAACTAGAGTATCTTTTCCACCACAGTAGGTTTATTTATATCCAAGAGTTCATTTCTCATTTTGAATAATCTAAATTTAAAAGATGCCTATACTAAAGAAAATAAATTTGGATTCTGTAAAAAACAGGGGTCATGTCTTTCTTTTTTCATTGTTACATCCGCAGTGACTGTAATGGTGCTTGGCTGGTAGTTGGCACTCAGTAAACATTTGTGGACTGAATAGACACATTATTCTTATAAATAAAGCCAATGGTTACATGATCTTGGACAACTCACACTTTCTGGTCCATCGATCCTTAAAATTGTAAAGTGATTAAATGCGTCAGTAGAATATTTTCTGGTTATAACAAGGATTCACATGTGTGAAAACACTGCAAAATTTAAAGAGCATCGAGTAGGTAGCACTACTCTTATCTATGATACCATTTTGAATACGTTTTTAATGATATGCCTCTCTTTTTATATTTCTTTCTGACTTTCAGTATTTTTCTTCCCATAGAATTTTTAAATGTACATTTAAAAAATTGGTCTTCCTACTGGGCTGAGGAAAATGATGTTCAAAAATTGTCTGTCTAAATAAATACATAAGTCTTAGAACTTTCCTTAGCTGTACTTATGAACACACACACACACACAGAGCATCAAAACATGATAGTTTTGCATACTGGCTCCGGAGGTAATTGTATACCACCATTGAGAAAGATTAGTATTTTTAAAAAAACCAAAAAATATTTATTGCCTTATAGAACTTTGAAGAAAAAGAATTAAAAGATGGGTATATCTCCAAACAAGTTACTGGATGGCAGCAAAGGAAATTTTTTTAAAAAGGAGTTTTTCTAGACATCTCCAAGCTAGGTTTATGTTTTTGTTATTCAGTTCAGTTTTGCTCTACTTTTGCTCTTATTGACGTGTGGTCTTGATTGGCATAAACATCATTCTTAATGTGCTTTACTTTTTTTACCTACTAAGAAAAGGCTGTTTCTTCTGTATGAATATTGCAAATGAACACGCCCACTCCATAATTCAATAGTGTAATTCATTGGTATTTGATAGGTGCGGTACATGTGAAAACCTAAGCAGGTTTGACAGCATCTCTAAGGAATCATGTAAATGTCTCAATAATAATATTTAAATTAATGACGATGCTTTCATATATGAAGAAAATGAGATTCAGAAGGTTTAAATGAATTGCCAACTTTCCACGAAAGCAAAGAGTCTGAAGTGGGATTTGAATCCAGTCTACCGCAATGCCAATGTTTTGCTTTTTCAAACTACGGTACCTCACACATAGCGATACATTTAGTCAAATGAAACCCCTGAAAATACCCCTGGCTATTTCAAGGCCTAAGTTAGTCTAACACAGGCAAACACCGATGTTTTGATTACTAGATGAAGGGAGATATGTAAAATAATATTTATTAATCACAATAGTTACTCTATTGAAAAATCATACTAAGAGCAAAGAAGTTTTCAAAAGTAAATTGAATCTTCTGAAAAGTGATCGAACAATTTCGTCACAAACTATGAACAACACCACTTCTTGTTTGGGTAATATTTACATAGCATTACATATTTTTTCTCATTTATCTTCACGACCTTTTAAATATATTGCTCATTTAGAAATAATAATAACTGAATAAATTAATTCTCAGAATGATTAAGTGATTTGTTAAATACCCGAAACCTAATAAATATCAGAGCTGTGTCTCTTGCACAAGAGCTTTATTTCTCCCCATTGAATTAGCGGTTCTTAATCTGAGAATCCCTAAAATTGTATGTGTACTGCTGAGGGATAAGCTTTATAACTTTCTACAAAATCTCAATAGACTTGATAATTCAAAACTCTTAAGAGCCACAGATGACTCTTTTATAAAAATAATATTATAGTTTTACATCTTTTCAATTGTTGTTATTTGTCTAGTTTGATTACATTACAATAATGGATGGTATATGGCTTTAGTATCTCTTCAGTATTTGGGACAAACACTCGATTTCAAATATGATCTATTGGAATCTCAAAACTAAATCGAGCACTAATTAACCATGGATATTCAGTGCTTGAGATTACTCAAATAATGGACACCCATATGCCTTTCATAGAGTGAATTTATTCTTAGGGTCCTCTAGCAAAGTCATATTAGACACAATGGGGACAAGTGAAGTGCACTGCACTGGGAGGAAAGGGCGGTACTCCACAGAAGCAATGACGGTGTTCTTAGACGGTTCTTGTCTTGGCATTGGGTAGGCACTCTGCTCTGGACTGAACGAAGCACAGTCAGTATCTCCCTCACTGAGAGTGGGCTGTTTTCATTTCCAGCCCATTTCCTCCTTAAGAGTATGAAGTGGAAGTTCTTCCAAAGTTTCTGCTGCACACCAGCTCCTGAGGAAGCTGGGGTATTTGTTCTCAAAAATACCAATGCCCCAGACAAATTAAATCAGAGTCCTTCCCCCCCTCCCCTTTTCCCTACCTCTATTTCTCCCAAAAATCCTCCATCAGAATTTGTACAACTCTTCCCTAGATTATTTTAATGAGCAGTCAAGGGTAAGAACCACCAGTATAGAGCTTGTCTGTTCAGGAAAGACATCCTACTTGGGTAAAATCCCATGGGAGGTCATTAACACACATAGAGAACTGGCTGAGTATCATTCCCAAACAGGAATTTTAAGAAGTGTGTTTCCCCATCACTGTTCTGGTGCCAGAAGCCAGCTAACACAGCAAAGAGGAGCCTCATCTCTCTCAGGAGATCTGTGAAGCCCTCACTGGTTCTCCAGATTGCCTTGATCACAGGTCGCAGGGCCTATGTGGACCATGATTACGCATTTAAGAAATATGTATAAATTTTAGCTCTTTGTGAACGGGAAGCTCAAGTCAACTTTAGCACATTCAACTTTTGTAAATGATTTAGAAACCCTTTTCTGAACAAAAAAGGGGACTCTCTATATTTTATAATGGACTATTTGTTTAAAAAGTTACATACTATACAAAATATACTGATCTATTACAAACTTGTTCTATCTTTCCTGTTTTTTTCTGCAGAGTGACATACACCTCTCCTCTTACAAGGTAAAAGAGCTATGCTAATTTGTTAGCCCTTTTGTTGTCTGCTTATCAAAAGACGTGAATGACACTTAGGATTGGAGAGCATGCAAATTATTTCTTAATCTTTACATATTCCTTAAATTGTCAATTACCCTAATAAATGAAAAAGGGAGGAGAAGCATTATTCCCAACAAATCAGCATAACTGATAAGTGCTTTTTCTACTACAACATTGTTTAGTTTTTTCATTTACAGTGAATATCATTCATGTTGTCCACTATAGAAATAAGTTATCCCTAGGACATTTTCCCAGCTATTCTAGTCTTAGCCATATCACTCACTGTAACAGCTGAGATTAATGCAGCTTTTCAACCATCTTTAAACAAGAATATTCAGATGCTTTAGCAGCTGCCCAGCTTCTTAAGAACTCACTAATCCTTTAATCTCCAGACACTTTTTTTTTCATAAAAGATTCACAAGCAAAACAAATGCAATATGGATCAAAAAATTTAATCAGAATGCTTAAAATGCAATTACATTCATCAGGGTGTTCTGTTAGGCTGGGTATTAAATCCAGGCTTTATTCAATATCCTCCTTTTATTATAAAGCAATATTTTTCCACTCTGTAAACCATCTGATCCCTAGGCTAATGTCCTCTCAGCTAAATATTAAAAAGAGAGAGTACTATGAAAAATGAGCCGGAGAAGTATTCCACTTATTTCAATGGAAAAGTTCAAATCAGACTCTTCCTGAAATCTTGTCTGATAAATGACCAGATAATTTGACCATCTGGATTCTAAAGTTATGCTTTCAAACAGTAGCTATAGGATCGTTACCCTACTTTAAATGTCAAATGTATGTCCTCCTATATACCTCAAGTGAGTAAAGAAGGTGTATAATTTGAATTTAAAAATTGTACTCTATTGTTACAAACTCGGTATTTGCAAAGTTTAAAGGGAATGCTGATTTCTTCGTGCAATCAGAGTAGCCCCACAAGTGTAAAAAAAAAAAAACCCATCTTAGTTCTATTTCTCCAGTTCTCTATTTCACATCTAATGGCATTCAACTGTAACAATAGCTTTGAAATAAAGAGCTGTCCAGCACAGCATGA
Organism: Equus asinus; assembly: GCF_041296235.1. Classification (NCBI taxonomy): domain Eukaryota; kingdom Metazoa; phylum Chordata; class Mammalia; order Perissodactyla; family Equidae; genus Equus; species Equus asinus. The sequence continues at coordinate 25,768,450 of NC_091808.1, read as the reverse complement.
TTTGAAACAGCTGGGTGCTTCTTTCGAGTCTATACCCTAACTATAACACAGTGGTTGGAGTTTTGTAAGACATATGGAAGTTAAGTAAACCCGTGGAGGGAGTTCAGGGATTTCCCCTGACAAATGCCATCCTTGGAGTAAGAGAAACTTACTCAAAGATGCAGATGCGCTAAAACCTTAAGTTTCGCTTAATATTTAAGCGATTGTTTGTAAAATTTGTAAATGGGCCAATTATGCCATTTAAGTCAGTGTGTTCTATTTTCCCCTAAAATGAGCTTCTGCAAATGATAAAAAATGAATTTTTCAATTCCAGTTTTTTCCCTTCAGGTGAGAATTTTTTTTCCTTGTATTCTTATATCTATATAAAGAGATGGATGCTAGATGAACCTATTGGGGTAATCACTTCACAGAATGTGTAAATCAAACCATCATACCGTACACCTTAAACTTACTCAGTGATGTATGTCAGTTATTTCTCAATAAAACTGGGAAAACAAACAATAAAAAAGAAAAGAGAAACAATTGATCAATGCCTTATTACAGTCCTTTAATCAGTCATAAAGTGATTATTCCAATAATGCTAGAATCTATTATATATAATTAAATCGGTTGCCACTTGTTATGTTTCCAACTGAGCCCACATGAAGTCACTGCAAGGACCAGCAAGGAGATTCAAGGTCTCAAGTGACTCAATGCACAACTGGTTGTATATTCTCCAAAGGCTAGGAAACTGCCACAGGAGAAGACAGTGCATGACAATTGCTCCTATTGCTGGTAGTGATAGCTCTCAATTTTTGAGGCCTTCCTATGTGCCAGGCTCAATATGCATCATCTTATTGAATCTTCATAATAGCTTTATGATGTTTTTCAGTGTGTATTATAAAATTCTCTCACCTGGGCCACTTTGTCTAACTTTGATATATATGGTTGTTATAACTACTCTTATTACAGGTGAGAAAACTAAGAACTAGAGAGGTTATATACCTTAATCAAGGTCACATGGCAAGTAAGAGACAGAGCTGGGCTTCAATTCCACACCGTATGACCTAGGAGCCCATTATCTTATGCTCCAAACTAATGTTGCTCCTACATCAGCCTGTACCCTGGGTTTACTTCTCTATCTGGACCTATTTGTTTCAAGGTACTTTGAAACCTAGAGCTTGAAATGTTATCTCCCTGACATTAGGCTCAACAAGTAGGACATCTAGAAACCCTGACCCTGGCTAAAGTGGATCCACTCCTGTGTATAGAGGGTGTACCCCCTTGTGTCATATGCAGGATAGGCCATGGCCAGATGTGGTGTAGCCTGGATAACATGGAAAGAAATAGAACAAAAAAGTTTGCAAGTAGTATGGTAGGACAAGAATTCTTACTTATATGGAGACTTAAATGAACCTTGAATCATGCCATGGCCCCTAACCTAAAGGAGAAGATGCCAGAAGTCCAGTGCTTTCCAGCCTTGTGGGTTTCTCAAGTCTCTGCAGGCTGCAGTGACCACTTGACTTCAGGAGTGCATCTTTAGGAACTGGGAAGCAGTTAGGGAGCAATACCTATTACTATGTATCCTTGCACATTACTACTCTGCTTCTAGGTTGGTTCAGAGGTGAACTGAAGGGAGAGCAATCATGAACCTGGTCAAAGTTGTCAGTCTTGCAATACGATGAACATGCATTGGTCTTTGTGGTCAATCCTGGCACATAAAAGTTCTCAGGGAAGAATCCAGTGGACTAGGAGTTAGGCACCTATCAGTCAGCTGATGGAACAGAGTAGACTCTCTGAACTCTTTCTAGAGATTCCAAATATGAGGGGCAGTCAAGAGTAGTACATACATCACAAATAGAAACATATCAAAGCAAATCAGTAGTCTAACAGCTGGCATGCTACTAGCAGACGCTCAGCTGAGCTTGATATTTGCCAGACCTTAGTCTTTATAGTACAGAAATTTACCTCAAAGAAGTGATTGGTATGACATTGAGCAAACCATATGTAAAATGATTTTTCTCAGCAGGTAATGGTTCAAATTTTCTACATAACCTAATATTTCACACACGTATATATGCCTAAATATCCTGGTTAATTCTATGAAAAACTGTGATTGGTGGTATGTAAATAATAATTGCTTTTCCTCTGCAGGAATATGGAAGACATATATTTCCCCTAAAAATATCAGCATGGAAAAATTTTGTGACTAGATATTTCTGCTTTATAAATAATATGCACATATTATTCATCACCTAATCCAGGAGAATTCTGATTTGAAATTACACGTTAATAACTAACACTGAGAAAACAGATGGGAGTGTTCTGGGAAAACTGGGACATATGGTCACCACATTCATAAAGTACTACAGAAGACTTTGCAGTATTATTGTGTATAACTCAAAGTTTGAAATATAATTCCTACTTCTTCATTACAATGGATCAAAGAAAATTCAATTAAACAACGAAAGTATTGAATTATTATAGTAATAATACAGAAGGATTATTTTTTCTTTCCAATGTTTAATTATCAAAATTGACATATATCTGGAGTAAGATTCTTTTAAAACAGATATATGGTAAAATAGACAACAGACTAGCTCTTGGATCTTCTAAATATCCCTGGATAGATATATTTAAAGCTACTTCTTATTATTGTCTTAAGAGTGTGCAGCAACCTAATTATTACTTTTATGTTCCTCTTTTAAAAAAACAGATTTTACTTTACTTTTTTATTCTCAACATGCAAAGTTACTGAGATCTTATTTACAAAGATAAAAGTATATATAGACGCCAAACGACATTTTTATTAAGATCATCTTGCAACACTGGCACTCCCAAGCATATAACCAAAATATAATATCCTATGGCATAGCAAAGTATAAATATAAATAATGTGGAGAGTAGCACATTCTATGCACAAATAGCATGTATTTGTTTTAATAATGACTGCAGAGGACAGCTATAAAATATTTTAAAATAAGTCTCTCCATGGACCTCCACTTATTCATTAACCTTTTTCTATATTGTTCAATAATATATCCAGAGTTGATCAAACTGTCTCAAGGACCTTGCCTACAACTGAGACGTTCATGCGACTAACTTTCTATCTTCCATCTAAGCTTCCATCATAGCTCTTATAGAATTGTGTGTTTATTCACTAATAGTTGCCAGTTTTTAATTACTTTGCCTTCCCATTTAAGCTACAATGGTAAGCAGCAACTTATATTAGCAATTATCCTCTGGGAATTCTGAGAATGATCTGTCTAACTCCGTGCTGACATTATTGTATGACAATTGGCAGAGATGGTAGAAAAGGTCAGTTCAGATGGTGGAGCTGTTATGAATGAAGAATAGAAAGGAAAAGGTGTTTGAAAAATGGCATTAATTCATATGGCTGGAAAATATGAATTAATATTCACATTAATGAATGAATGATACAGATCATGGTTCATTATTCAAGAGTTCAAATTCTCCACAGACAAGTAGGACAGTACTATCCAAAGTTATTTTTTCTTTTCCTTAGAAATGCAGGATATCTAAAACTAAGTAATAATAGCAATTATCTTGATTCTAAAGAATTTAGATTCTGATGTGTTCACAATTACATGTATTAGGTTTAAGGCAGGACATTGGGACCTTTCCATCTGACTCAAAGGTTGTTTTGACCTTCCTCAGCCTGACAGTCAATACAATTACAGGACTGCAGCTGATCTTAAATTGTTTCAGAGACTCATATTCAAAATAAATGATTACTTTTAGAACTAATCAGCCTGCAAAAATATTAACAACAGATAAAACGGCACACAACAAATTTTGCTTTGAAAAAAAAATTGACGGATTATGTGTAAAATTTGACCTCAGAAAATGGGACTCAGTAAAAAATAAAAGTTGTAAAAGAAAATTCACACTGAAAGAAGCCATCAGATAATATGAACTATTGAAGAAAGTCATTATGCTAAGATTTCCAAGGAAAATAACTTGTCCAATGAAAATAAATTTGGAAGAAGAAAAGGCAAAATGGAAAAATTACATGTCAAAAATATGTTCAGAAATTAAATTCCTTTAACACAGTCAAATCCAGAAAAATAATGTTAAAATCTGTGCTAGGGCAAAACAGCAGAAGTAAAGCATCTCCTGGGTCAGAATGATGCCAAAATTATTTTGAACCCATTATACTTTTCTCCTTTGCTAAACTAGAAGCCCTCACTTCTTTTTCATGTTTATGTTAAAAAGATTTACTACAAGTTAGAAAATATGATAAATAAGAAATACATGTGAGTTGAAAACCATGGTTACTGTAAAACTGAACCATGTGCATGATCATCAAATGATCTTATTTATCAGAATCACATGGTATGTCGTGGGGACTAGAGAGGGCATCCAATGGGCTTGCCCTCCAGATGTTCTTGATCTTATTGTGATGAGAGGATAAGCGAAAAACCAAACAAGAGATACATGTCTTGAAGGGACAGAATGCAGCAATTTCAAGACCAATTTCTTGAGAATAGTTTCTTAAGAATTGCTTTTTTATCAAAACCAGAAGAGATGACCAGAGGCTAAGCATTCTACATTTCACTTTTATGAGGCTTTCTGAATGATATCTACCTTGTTAGGTGCTTTTATTAGCCCATTAAGTTCTGTGTTGATATTCTCTGCTATAAGGACATTTCGTGAAATAGTCACACAAAACAATTACAAATATTGATAAGCCTCAACATGCATTGTATTATTACTCTTATTAACTATACTGTGTCCAGACATTCTATTTGGTGGGAAGGTTCAGCAACAATGATCTTAGTCTACTGCAGTAGTAAATGATGTCTAAATACACTTTAAATAAAAGATGTTTCCCTCTTTCTCCTTAGGATCTTACTGTTTGCTGCAAGGTACTAGGCTTTTCTTAGCTCCATGCAGTCTAAGCATAAAGGGAGTTGCAATGATCCCTTCTCTGGTGCTTTCACAGGTGGCTAGAATTTAGAGATCTGCTCCATAACATAAATAAATACAGAATAACGAGACCACCTCATGAGCATACTATCCTAGCTTCCTAAATTCTTAATGTAATTGCTGTTGGCCAATCGTTTTGTTGCCACAGTTTACTGTTGGATCCAGTATCATCAGTTTGGGCTTCCCTTCCACTGTCATCCTTTTCTCTGCTCAGGGGGATACAGGTCTTATTTCCGAGGGTGATATAAAGGATAGTATTAAGTAGACCAGCCTTTTAGACTCTGCAGAGCCTCCTAATGCATGTATGATTTGGGGCTAGAGACGCAGACCAGATCCTCACATCACCGTTTGTGTGAAGGAGACTGAATCACCCACACATCTTGCTCTTTTTTCTTCCTTCGTTTACCGGTACTCCATCAATGCACTAATGGGTTCAGAGCGAGCAGTTTGTGTTGCTTTCTTTTCAACTGCAAATCTGTTCTCCCATTTTAGGTCAAGGCCTTTATTCCAAGGTGACAACTTCAGTCACATGATTCTGGAAAACCCCTTAGGTCTACTTGTAGGACTTACATTAAAAATGACAACTCTCATGGCTGTTCATAATCTACTGGTGGCCTTCGGAAGATTCAGACCATTACTCTATTAGGCAAATTCATTACTCCTTGATGGCCCAGGTCTGGTAGTCATTAGCCTCTTTCTTATCAAAAAGACCTAGTCTCCCCAGTTACATGGAGTCAACAGCCTGAACTGCTGTGTTTATGCAAAATTAGTTGACTTATAACCAGAAACAAGTATTCCCAAATCATTCCTTTTACCCCATCCCCAAGCACACACATCAAAAACTCCCCTGTAACTATCAGAAATATGTTTTTTTCCTATTTAGGATTTTATACAGTTTATACTTAATGATAGACAATAACCCTGTTAGTCATATTTTACCTCAATTTGTCAACATACATAAAGGAGGACAACAAAGACTCAATAATAAATAATCCGTTACTGACAATAACTCAAATGGAGTCGTTGCCAGTTTCTGATGAGTTTGGTTGTGTGTGTTTGTGAGGGCAGCTTTAGTTCGCTGTTTAAGAGATATTTTCTTATTCTTAACAACATACCATTTAAAACTTATACCCCTGGGGGGAAAGGTGGATGTTATCCACCCAAGGCATAATATTAGAGTGTCTTGAATTTTCTCAATTTTTAGCTTGAGACTATAAATTAACAACAACAAAAATCAGCCTTACACCTACATTTTATGAAACTACAAATCTATTCTCAGTGAGAGAATACAGACTTGAATATCAGAGTAGTTTTATTATCTATAAAATCAAGGAGTCCATAGATAGAAGTGCTGATTTGTTGGACAGGAAAAATAACACTTTAGCTAATTCTAATTTTATCTTCTGTGTATTCTGGATATTTAATTTTTCAATAAATATTTTATTGAAATATAAGGTACATAGAAGAGTAAACAAATCATAATAAATTTTCACAAGGTAAATCACTCATGTAGTCACCACCTAGCTGAAAACATAAAACACTGTCAGTGCCCAGAAATTCCCTTTTGTCCCTTCCCAACCACTACACTGTCACCTTTCAAAGTTCAACCACCATCCTGACTTTGTCTTTAGCTGAGGATTTAAGGTGGGGGCTTCAGCCATTTTGGCAAGTTGCTCAGCTTGCCTGAGCCTCTCCCATGTATACATGTTATAAAGCTTTGTTTAATTTTCTCCTGCTATTCTGTCTCATATGAATTTAGTTCGTTCTCTGGCCAGAAGAACCCAGAGAGGGTAGAGGAAATGTCTTCCTCCCCTACAAGTTCATTTATATTCATTTGCTATATAGTATTCCATTGTGTACCTATATCAAAATTCATTATTCCATCCCTCTATTGATAGAAATTTAGGTTATTACCAAATAATGCTGCAATGAAAATTCTTGAATTTGTTTTATGGTAGATATAGCTATACATATACATATACATATAAATACATAGTAGGCATATTGTAGCATCAGTGACTCCTGCTGAACAGTTTCCCAAAGTGGCTGTAGTAATTTATCCTCCCACTTGCCCTGTATGACAGTTTCTGTTCCTCCATGTCCTCACTATTTGCTACTTTACACCAAACTGATGGGTGCATAGGGATATCTCATTGTTAATTTAATTTGCTATTCTTTAACAATTCATTATGCTTGGTTTTCATATGTATTGTTGTTCATTCCATATCCTCTTTTGGGAAATCCTTCATTCTTTTGCAGATTTTTCCATTGTGTTGTCTGTCTTTGTCCTAGTGAAATATAGAACTTCTCTTTACATTTTGGATACAAGTCTTTGCCAGTTATATGCATTACAAAAGTCTTCTTCCGCTAAGTGATTTGTCTTGTCACTCTCAAAATGATTTCCTTTGATGAACAGAAGTTTTGATTTCAATATAACCAGATTTATCAATCCTTTCTTTCATAGTGTGTATGTGTGTGTGTGTGTCCTGCTTTACCTCAAGTTAATGAAGATATTCTCCTGCTTTATTCTAGAAACTTTATTATGTTACCTTTCATATTGACATCCAAAATCTACTTGGAGTTGATTTTTGTGTGTTGTGAGAAAGTTGTCAAGATTTATTTTTTTTTCTATATGGATAATTAATTGTCCCAATACCATTTACTAAAAACACTGGCCTTCATCCACAATTCTCCAATGCCAACTCTCTGATAAATAAAGTGTCCATCGATGTGAGAGTTCTTTACTTAGTCTATTTCTCTGCCCTTTTACCAATAACATATACTCTTATGTACTGTGTTTTTAAAATGTCTTGATATCTAGCAATTTTCATCCTCCAAATTTATTCTTTTACTTCAAGAATATTTTGTTTATTTTTGGGACCTTTGCTCCTTCCTATTAATTTTAGAATTTTTCCAATGTTGTAAAACAAAAAGAACAAAATCTGACCGGCTATTGACTGGGATTGCATTCATTATATAAATCAGTTTCAGGAGAATTGGTATCTTTACACTGTTTAAGTCTTCTTGACTAGAAAAGGGTTTATCTTCTCATTTATTTAGAGCTTCTTGATTTTTTTTTCTGAGAACATTGTGTAGTTTTTTTCATGTAGAATATTTGTACGTAAGAGCAGAAATTAATGAAATAGAAAAATAAGTGCGCAACAGAAAGGATCAACTAAGTTATAAGCTTGTTGTTTGAAAGAATCAATAAGATCAATAAATCCCTGGCAAGAGGGATCGAGAACACAAATTAGCAGTATTAGGCATGAAAGTGGGGCCAATACAACAGATCCCAGACAAATTAAAAATAAGATATTATAAATAGCTTTATGCCAATAAATTTTAAAAATTAATGAAATGGATGAATTTGTAGAAAAGTCCAACCAATCAAGAAACAGACACAAGAAGAACCATAATTGAATTATTCTATATCTATTAAATAAATTGAATCCCAAATTTAAAACCTGACCACAAAGAAAACTGCAAGGCCAAAAATCCTTACTATTGTGCTTTCAAATGTCTAAAGAAGAAATAACACCAATCTTTCATAAAGTCCAGAGAAAAGGGGGACTTTTCCTACTCATTTTATAATAACAACACAATCTCTACACTAAAACCCGGCAAAGACATTGCAAAAAAGGAAATTTATAGTCTGATCACACTCATAAACATTGATTTTAATATCCAAAACAATGAATGTATATGGCAAACCAAAGTCAGGGATATATATAAAAGGGATGATAGATGATGACCAAGTTGGGTTTATTCCAAGAATGCAAGGTTAATTTTGCATTCAAAAGTCAATCAGTGTAACTTGCCACATCACAGATTAAAGAAGAAATCCTACATGCACCCAAAAAGTGTAGAACAAGCATTGGATAAAATACAACACCTAATTCAGATTAATATAAACCAATCAACCAACCAACAAACTGTCAAATGAACAAAAACAAAACAACTCTTGGCAAGCTAAGAATAGAAGGAAGATTTGCTAATTTGATGACAATTATGACAAGACTCTTACAGCACACATCATGCTTAATGGTAAAATATTAAAAGCTTTGTTTCCACTTGAGAAGAAAACAATGATGCCTATTATCATCACTTGTATTCAACATTTTACTCAAGGTTCTAGCCAGGGCAATGAGGAAAGAAAAAGAAATAAAATGTGTAAAGATAGGAAAAGAAGAAGTAAAGTTTTTATTATAATTTGCAGACAACATGTTTGTGTACATAAAAAATCAAAAGGATTCTACAGATAAATTATTAAAATTAATAGGTGAATTTAGAAAATCAGAAAAGTAATTGTATTCCTATATACCAGTACCAAAAGTTTGGAAATAAATATTTAATAATACACAATTTAAAATAGACTACAGCAAAATTGTATACCTAGGAGTAATCAAATTAAAGATGAATACTTCAGGGGCCAGCCCTGCGGCTGAATGGTTAAGCACGTGCTCCGCTTAGATGGCCCAGGGTTTCACTAGTTTGGATCCTAGTTGTGGACCTCGCCCCACTCATCAAGCCATGCTGAGGTGGCATCTCACATAGCACAACTGGAAGGACCTACAACTAGAATATAAAAATACGTACTGGGGGGCTTTGGGGAGAAGAAGAAGGAAAACAAAAAAGAAGATTGACAACAGATGTGAGCTCAGGTGCTCATCTTAAAAAAAAAAAAAAAAAGACCAATACTTCAATTTTAACCTTGTTTAAAATAGCATTATGGAAACCTCATTCCCAATTCTTGGCAATCTGATGTCAGTCTAGAAAGTCTGCATGGGTAAATTAATCCTCAGATAATGTCCTCTCCGACTTCTTTTAGGTAATAAGCGCTCAGAGCAGTGTAGTTTGGGAAATGTTCTTCATTGAGTCCTTTTTCTCAGCCCTAGCCAGTCTTGCAATATCTTCCTAGTTCAAAGAAATGGAAATAGATTCCTGGAGACACGAAGGCCATATTTCCACGGCTCATCTCATTTTCCCCAGAATATTTACATTTAATAGAACTGTTTCTATTTTCATTAATATGCAAAACTAGTTTTTCAACAATGTGATTGAAACCAAGTAGAGGAAAACAATGCAAGACCACCACTTGGTGTTGCACGATCAACAAATTTAGATCTCAGTGTAGTCAAAATTGTTTAATGAAGACATTATATGGAATGTAATTTCATGTTATAACATTCAGCATTCATATTTTTAAAATCTCTACATTAAAAATATGCTGGTAGGTGCTGGCCTGGTGCTGTAGTGGTTGAGTCTGTGCACTCTACTTTGGGAGCCTGGGGATCATAGGTTGGGATTCCAGGTTCGGACCTGTGTACCACTCATCAAGCCATGCTGTAGTGGGTTCCATACACAAAGCGGAGACATATTGGTGCAGATGTTAGCTCAGGGCCACTCTTTCTCAAGCAAAAAGAGGAAGATTGGCAACAGATGTTAGCTCAAGGCCAACCTTCCTCACCAAAAACAAAATTATATATATATACTGGCATATGGTTGCCAGGCATCATTACTAGGAAAAACTTATATTTTATTCTGAGTTTATGTTCTTCTCACTGTGTGTGTGTTTGTGTGTTAAATATTCTTTCTCTAATACTACTAGCCAGCTAATACTTTAAACATTTTTCCTTGGCAAAATAAAAAGTTGACGACCATACTCTAGGCCCTTCGATTAAAAGAAAAACATTGCTAGAGCATAAAACCTAAAAGTCTGGGAAGTGTTGCTATAAAGAACTCTTTTAATGTGTGTATATATCCTGGATTTCTGCTCCTAAAAAATCCTTACACTCTAAAATATCTTCATAGCCTACCAGAAGAGCAGTTGTACAATAATACATTTTACATGGCATAGCCTTTTGCTAGAATAACTTGAAACTTTTTTCTCTCTCTCTTCTAGTTTTTCTTTAGCATTGTTTCTGAATATTAATCAAAACATAAAAGTAAAAAAGAATAAAAGGAATAAGAGAAGAGACAACTTGGAACAAAAGCAAATGACAATTTTATAAGACTCAGCATTTCCTGAAAAATAAGTTAAAAGCATCTTTTCAAATAAATTATTTGCCAAATTTTAATACAATTTACCTACCTGAAAATGTTTCACTTGGGTAAAGTCTATTACAAAGATAAACATGAGATTAAAGTTTAATGATTCATACATTCTGATGAGTAGCTCAAGAGGCAAAATGATTATCTGAAAAGAGGGAATTTGAAGCTACTGAACCTTCCACTATGGGGAAATGCATGTATGTATTATGTTAGGATTAAAGCACATAGGTCAGAATCACATGGCAATAAATCGCCTGTCATCAGCCTGTGGAAGATGTGGAGTGCCTCTAGAATCTGAGAGCAGGCAATTAGTGGATGGCATAATCAATGTAAGTGTGCTGCTATTCCTGTCATCTGAAGGCATGCATGTATTTCTTGATGTAACACACACATATGCCGACCCATAGACACAACTGCAGTTACCTTTACATACACATGTATTGTTACCAGGGGAATGAGACTGAGGGGGCAGAGAAGAGAGAGGAAGGGAGAAAAGGAGACGGAATACAGCAATATAGAGACCAGCAGACAGACAATGGGCAATGAAGATGAGTTGGCTGATATACACAGCAAGGAAAAGCAGTAAGACAACTCAGGGGACAAAGCAGTAACTACTCCCGCTTCCGCATCATGACTAATTGCATAAGCACGGTTAACTGCTTTCATTCTCCAATGCAGTTAGCAAATGAAAGTATATTCAGTAAATCTGCTTTCCTAAATGTGAAATTCAGAATTTATAAAATTAAAAGTCAAAACAAATTTTTAGAGGCTAATCAAAATAAAGTCTTTGATAGGATTTGATTTAGGTCATTTTGTGTTAGCTTTCGAAGATCCTCCACCAAGTTAAATAAGGAACACATCCAACCAAAACTGGGGATGGAGTGTTAACAAAATCGTAGTTCAACAGGAGCATTTTTTCCTGCCAGCAAGAAGAAACTTGGCTAGCATTTTCTCTATTAGCTATAACAGAAAACTAGTTGTATAGAAGAAATAAAATTCTGAGATAGATGTTAGACAGAATAAGAAATATACTTTCTATTACAATCCGGCCTGTTGCATGGTCTTCCCATTCTGAGTAGACAGGGTGTCTTTCAATGTAATACGATAAAGCTGTCCCCCACCTCCCTCGCAGATGTACTGCCAAAATTAATTCAATTTTAATCATCAAAACTGTAAGTGAATTGAGTTATTCAGCAAGCAATGATATCTAAATGAAAGGTCACTGTTGTTACCCACTTCCTCATACATTCCCTTGAAATCTCTTGCTCTAGACAAGGTTTTTTGATATGTGCATTTCACAAATATACAGTGACCATAATTTATAAGATATAACTCCATTGTCACATCCCTGTCTGGTTCACATGCATTATGTCACCTGCATCAAGTAACAAATATATATATTTGGATTTATATTTTTAGGCTGAATTTCATGCATAGTCTATTATATATGTTTATTTTATAAGCTTAGATGATAAAATTATTCAAGTAAACATCTAGTTTAAAAATCAGGTTATGGGGGCGGGCCCAGTGGCACAGTAGTTAAGTTCGCACGTTTCCGCTTGGGTGGCCCGGGGTTCACCGGTTCAGATCCCGGGTCCGGACATGGCACTACTTGGCACGCCATGCTGTGGTAGGCGTCCCACATATAGAGTAGAGGGAGACGGGCACGATGTTAGCTCAGGGCCAGCCTTCCTCAGAAAAAAGAGGTGGATTGGCAGCAGTTAGCTCAAGGCTAATCTTCCTCAAAAAAAAAAAAAAAATCATGCTATGAACGATTAAGTTTAATATTAAAACTCCCCAAAGTAAATTTTAAATTCGCGTTCAAGTTATAGAGCCATGTTTTCCTTCTTAAAACTAAAAAAATATGTATGCATACAATTTCTGTGACTTTCTAGGGAAATATTCCCTTGATTCTAAGATAGAATTACTTTGGGTGTGATGACTAAGTTCGTGAATTGAATTGCTCATGATCTCACATTGAATGTGAAAGCTGAAGGCAAAAATGATGCAATTGACATTCAATTAGTAGAGTATATACCCAGAAGTGATCCATCCTGTACGTCTTCAGTGTGCAATAAGCAGAAATGGTTAACAAAAATGTATAAGAAATGTATAACTTTTCTATTAACTTCTCGTCTTATTTGTAGTAGATAAATCACAAATTAGTGATTCATTTCAAATTTATCATGTCAATGGTAAAACAAAATAAAGTTGTTGGTCCAATCATTAAACTTCTCTCACAAGTTTCTATTATTGTGTAAAACCATAAATGTTAGTTATTTTTTGCCAAAAAAGGCTGTTGGAATTCATTCTAAATATTTGTGAAAAATCAGTTTTATTCTGGAAGCCCGCGTGAGAAAAGCACCAAGCCAATTGCCATTGTAAGTCACAAACTCTTAAGAGCTCTTTCATGAATAATAATGAAAGTATACCGTGGTTGTATAATGTCGGACATAGAAAAAAGAAGATATTGCCTTTCACTCTTTGTAATTTGACTTGATTTGTGCTTTTAATTACTCCAATTATTTTCTAATAGTTCAGCGTTATTCTGATTAATTTCTAGCTACAGGGTCTTCAAAAAACTGTTATAAACCTAACTCTCCTAAACTGCTGATTTCTTTGTTTTAGCAAGCACCAAGAAACTCATAAAACAAGTTTATTCATGTCAAATTTTAGATTAAAAACAGATTGTTCCTTTTATGTGGTAACAGAGTTGAAGCAAGATGAAGTCACCTCAATTATCAATGTCCCTGTGTTTTACTGTGCACTAACCATCTAAGATAAATAATTACCCAGGCCCTGTAACTTGCAAGCAATTCACACATTTAAAAGTCTGTAATTTTCTGCATTTCTGTCCTCTTGCTGGCACAATTAAAGTTTATTGACAGTAAATATTGTAAATTTCTATTTTTTCCATAGAAATACTTGGTGCTATGTAACTGATAGAGAGATGACTTTCCAAATTATAGAAATCGTAAGCAATGTATTATTTAAATATTAAAAAAATAGAAATATTCATTATCATATTAAGATTATCACATTATAATACTACCATGGAGCTGGGTTCTATAATAAATAACCAGAATGGCTATAATTTCCAAATCAAAAATAAACAAATGTTAGAGAGGATGTAGAGAAAAGGGAGCCCTCATGCACTTCTGGGGGGAATGCAAACTGGTGCAGCCAATATGGAAAACAGTGCAGAGATTTCTCAAAAATTAAAAATAGAAATACCACACAATCCAGCTATCCCATTACTGGGTATTTATCCAAGGAACTTGAAATCAACAATTCAAAGAGATTTATCCACCCCTATGTTCATTGCAGCATTATTCACAATAGCCAAGATGTGGATGCAACTTAAGTGCCCATTGACTGATGAATGGATAAAGAAGATGGTAAATATATACAATGGAATATTAATCAGGCATAAAAAAAGACAAAATCCTCCCATTTGCAACAACATGGATGTATCTTGAGGGTATGATGGTAAGCGAAATAAGCCAGACAGAGAAAGACCAACACCGTATAATTTCACTCATATGTGGAAGATAAACAAACACACGGACAAAGAGAACAGATTAGTGGTTACCAGAGGGGAATGGGGTAGGGGGTGGCCAAAAGGGGTAAAAGGGCACATATGTATGGTGACAGATAAAAATTAGACTATTGGGTGTGAGTATGATGTAGTCTACACAGAAACTAATAAATAATAATATACACCCGAAATTACACAATATTAGAAATCAATGTGACCTCAATAAAGTAATTGGAATAAATAAATAAATAAATAATTTGGTACAAAAAGAAATTGTTTTTTAATGATATTTCCTTTGAAATAAAAGGAAATACATTTCAAAAAGTATTAGAGAAAAACCAAACACAATACTGAGGAAACACAAAAACAATTTGAATGTTGATATTAACAACATTATTTTAAAAACCTACTGATAGTATCTAGAGACTAACATTGAATTGTTTTTATAATTTTCCTCACATATCACAGGTGATATATGCGCTATACACACACAAACATGCGTATTCCCTCATGTGTCTATGCACCATATTTTATAGGCTGAACATTGGGGCAATAATTATATACACTCAAAATTAATATTTAGAAGGAAGCATCTTTAGAAATACAATAAGCTATTTATATCAAATTCAAACATTTATGGAGCACTTGGATGTTCGGCTTTGTGCTAGATCCTACAGAAGATAGGAATTCATTCTTTCAACCTGCTCTATGCAGGGATCATTCTATTTCGCTGAGCACGTGGTGCATTCATGTGACGTGGTCAGCCAGGACTCACTGTTATTTCACTAAGGCCCTGAGGAGACAAACAGACAAAACGAATCTGAGTTCTGAGAAGAAATACAAGTGGATAGATAAAGGTAGGTCATGGCTTGTCTTGAAGATGTAAAATAGTTATAAAAAGTAATTAAGGAAACATTATTCTAGAAGATGTGGGGTTTGAGGCTTGGAGACACGAGAAAAAGAACAACTAAGTCAAACAACTCAGTAGGTGGGATAACTATGTGATCAGTAAACAATAAAGAAACCAATAAACTAGAACAGAGGCTCTGTAATGCTGACTAATGGGGTAACAAAAAGATAATATTAAATTTTTGACTACTCTGGAAGCTAAAAAAGGCTATATGTACAGTTTTAATTTAAAGCGTAAAGAGAGAATGTCGTGTAATAAAAGGGTTTATTCCTTTTCTATTTCTACCTTTAACATTTTAATCACTTAAGTTGTATCTGAGTCAATATAAAACGTAATCATCCAGTAAAACTTTAATTGGCATTGCTGTTGCTGAAATATTCAAAGAAACTAATCAAAAGAAGAGCTGTATCTCTCTTAAAAACCTCATACAAGATGCTGGCTGCATGGCATGTCCAACAATCTAATGATCTAGAAAGTTTTCTTTTCAAGAGAGAACTTCGAACTTTTCCATATTAACTTTTAATGTGCCCCATATTTACTTTCGAAAGGGATGAAAACAATAACTTTTATAATACTCCCATGATGATAAAAATCATAATTAACATTTTTAAAGCCAAATTACTTTCTTCTTATCAGCAGAAAGTAAAGAAGTTTTACTGTTTTTCATTCAGTTGAAAGTATCACTCTATCCTTAATATTTTTCTTTAAGAGATGATGGCATCTTCATTTGGTGTCATAGATCAGAAAAAGCCATTTTCATAGATTTCTGTTCAAACACCTACAGAAAATGTTCATAGGTCAAAAATAATTAGACTTATTCATGAGAACACTGGATACTTGACACTCCTCTCTTTTTAATCATGGACTAATATTGTCTTGGCTATTTCTTTGTCATACAGAAAAGAATGGAACTTTTAAATAGGTAAAGAAAACTTCTAAATGTATAGTACTGGTACTTTCCTCAAAGAATTTGAAATGTTAAGTTTAACCATACAAAATTGCTGATATATGATCATTATTTTACCTAGAAAAAGGGCAATTTCATATGTTTCAACCTAAAAATAGCAACGTATGAGTAAGATAACATAAAGGACTTATGCATGAAGCAAAAATAAGAAGGGACATTCTGACTCAATACATGAACCTATGGAGATCTTACATTCATAGCTTTCTGTACATTCACTGGAGAAATGGACTGAATGAATCATTTTAATTATCTTGTTTTTCCTTCTCCTTCTTGACCCCGTAATTCATTGCAAGTTCTCCAAGGCAGAAGCCAGAGTGAGACTGTTAGAAGCATTGGCAAAGAAACAGGAAAGAGTCCAGTTCTCCTGGCAGGGACGAGGGGCCAAGACCACCAGGCCTGTCAATGTTCCTCAAGTCCTGCACCCTCCCTAGATTTCCTCATCAGCCATGCTCGAAAAACATATGTCCACACATTCAGCATCTTTGCTGTTTCTTGATTCCTTTCCAAACCTCTGTTGGTGCACTGGCTTCTACCCTTTTTCCCTGCCTCTCCTCATCTTCTGAGCTACTGCTGTTGTGTCCTCTGTCCTTGGTATTGGGCCTTTTGTCTTCAGACTCATGGTTGTCACTGTTATCACTATCCATGGGCAACCTGGTGTGGCCCACAGGTGTGTTGGGGTTTGCAAACTCCTGCCCCAAATTCACATCAAAGGGATTGACTTCCTCCTCCTGGGACTCCCTTGGCACTACCAGGATCTCCTTGTCTGCCACAAGCACCCACTACAGGCTGCTGCAAGTCATACACTTGTCCAGAAGCTGGTGGTTCAGGTCCAGCCAGCCCTTGCCCCATCTAAACTTCCGCAGCAAAATGACTGTGTGGTCCAAAATGCTCCAGATGCAGAAGGTGGCAGCAAAAACCTCTACAGTGGACAGTTTTCAGGGCCAGCCATATTTCACAGGGTTAGCAGCCACCCAGTGGGTCAGCAGCCACAAGAGGCTGTCCGTCGTCTTCCCAAATGGCATCTCCTCCTGTCTGGCACACAAGCAGTCTATGGCGGGACCACTGACTGTGTCACCAGCCGCCTATCTGCAGGAGACATATTCTGAGCACTCAGGTGGCTGAGCAGCTGCTGAACCTGTGGCCCATGCACAGGAGCACACCAAGGCCAGGTGGGTCAGCTGGGCACTGACAGGATTGTAGTGGAGGAGCTCCCACATGTCATGCATGCAAGGCAGCCCCACCAGGTCTGGGCCACCCTAGTCCTAGGCCACCTGTGGCTCCATGAAAACTCACAGCTGGACCTGACAGTGGCCCAGGAACGCAAGGCAAGGCTGCCTTTTGCTCCAAACCAACATTTGGATCCTGCAGCCCATGGCAGGGAGCAAGAGTCCCTGAAACTCCCAGGAGGGTCCCTCAGCCACCACTTTAATTATCTTTTAAATTAAATAACTCTAATAATTTAAGTAGTTTTTTGATTACCTCAAAACTATGCACAATGCTGGACATACGTAAATCAGTAAATAGAGTTTAGATGCATTAATTTGATCAAAATTCTTTTCCACTCCATCTCCCAACCTCCCAACTACATATACATTTAGATTAAAGCATATCTTTGGTTAAGATTTTATGGGAGCAAACATAAGTGGAAAAATTCAAAAATATTTTCTACATTAGATTTATATTTCTCATGGAATTTTATTTTGGTAAGTTTCTGATGAAACGTTTCAATTTCTAGGAATTTTAATTTCAGCCTTCTGGGCAATAGCTAATGAAAGACCCACAATTTAAAATATATAAGTTGAAGTGTTTAAACATGACTACATCAAATCAAAACATCAAGATCAATATCACAAAGAAAACATTAAGATCAGTATCACAGAGAATCCATCCTGGACTAGGTAACCAATTTTTCTGTGTTTTCGCAATTAGATGATTGCATTTGTCCAACATTTTCACCACATTGACGTTATTTTAATCTCTCTCCACCCTATACTTTTCTTTCTCTTATTTTTATTCTTGTAATCATTATATAGGCATTGTTTCTTCTTCACTCTCAACACTATGTCATGGTGTTAATTCATGATTGACCAAATAGCCAAACTAGAAAAGTTAAAAAGCATAGGTTGGAAAAACAAACAGCAGGGAGAGAGAGAGAGATGGGGTGAGGCAGACAAAGAGAAAGAGAGCATCTGCAAAGGTGTTCACCTTATTACACGAGGCAAGGGATTTTTATTTGGCTTTCTAAGTAATCAGACTAGTATGCAAAACACAGAAGTGCTCGGCATATATTTGTTAAAGATTAATTAGGATAAGCATGTTAGGAAGATACATAGTGTGAACTAGGTTTCAATTAAAGAGGAACAATACAAGAATCAAACTAACCAGTTAGAAAACGAATGCAGTATTTCTGTATTCATACTTCAATGGCTTAAACTATAATAATATAACAGACGGAAAGGGACAAATGTGAAATGTTACTAACTATGACAGACGGGAAAATTGAAAAGGACTCTAATTTTACTCATAATTTGATCCTGAATAGGAAAATGTGGTAACATTAACCGAAAGTGAAAGGTAAGGAAATGTCTCATTTCTGGTTTTAAACACCTGGATGGTGTTTGGGGTGTTTTGTTGGAGGTGATGACTGGCCACCTACATGCTAATTTCTAACTCACATTGACCACATTCAATCGGATTAGCTTCCCAGTAAGGAGTCACCAGGGAGTTATTATTTTGAACATAGACCAGCCACTCTAAATACCCTACATTTATATATCAAGAAACTTAGGAAGGAAGAATTGCACACATGGTAAATGCTTTTATATCTCCGCCTTGACGTGAAGTGATAAAGATTGATTGGAACTGCCCTAGTGACAGTCTATTGTAGAAAGGATTTGAAAGCTTTACTGCCAGTGCCCTGCTGTGCTTCCGTCTATGGTGTCTACTAAAAGTCTCAAGACTTTTCAACATTTTTGCAGATAAACCTAAGTAAAGTATATACATAAAAAAGATTTCTCTATAATTGCTCAGGTGACTTGGAAAAATTTGTTCTGATCATAAGATTAAATGACTTTAGAGAATGCATATTAGGTTTTCCTCATTTATCTTAGATTGGTATCTCCTTACTTATCTTCCAATTTCTTTTTGTAGTATCTTGATGAGAGGTACAGCAGTCCTCCCTTATCTGTGGGTCATACATTCCAAGACACAAAGTGCATACCTGAAAGCAAGGATAATACCGAACCCTATATATACTATGTCTTTTCATATATATATATATATATATATATATATATATATATATGAATGTATATATATATGTTTGAGGTGTGACAGTGAAACTAGCACAAATTTCTTTTTCCTTCTTCACAATTTCACAGAGAGAAGATTCGTTCTTATCAACCATGGCATATGATTTTTTTTCTTTATTAAGTGGAGAACGTTCAACTTTTCAACTTTATGGCTTCTCTTTGGCATATCTGAATTGCCAGCATTACTATTTTTGTGCTTTGGAGTCATTACTAAGTAAAGCGGGGTTACTTAAACACAAGCACTGCAAAACTGTGGCAGTTCATCTGACAACCAAGATGGCTACTCAGTGACTAATGGGCGGGTAGTGTATACAGAGTGGACATGCTGGACAAAGGGATGATTCATGACCTGGGCGGAATGGAGCACATTGGTACAAGATTTCATCATGCTACTCAGAACAGTGCACAACTTAAAACTTATGAATTGTTTATTTCTGGAATTTCCATTTAATATTTTCAGACTGCCATTCACTATGGGTAACTGAAACTACAGAAAGCAAAACCACAGGTAAGGGGGACTATTGTATACTATCTAAAATATTCAGATGATGGTACTTTGCATAGGTAAGATAGGTTAATAACAATTTTATTTACTTCATAAGAAAACATAATTTTGCTTTGATAAGTCATAACAGAAGGGCAATTTTGGGATCAGAAAGCATTACGCTAAACCAAATTACAAAATTAGCTTTGTGATTTAGTTTAAAAGGGAATCTCAAAGAACAAACAGCATTCTATTTCTGACTATTTAGGTGTCTATTAGGCACAACCAAGCCCTGCCCTCAGCACACTTCTCCATCAGTCTTTCCCATATTAGTAAATGACGCTATCATTTAGTCGCATATTCAGATCAAAGAGCAAGAAGTCACTCCTATTTGTAACCCAATGCAACCATAAGTCTTATCAATTCTGTCTCCAGGATAGATTATGGAATGGCCACATTATTTCCATCTCTACTGACATCATGCTCTCTTGGAATAAAAGTGAGAGCCTCCCAACTCTTTTTAAAATGTGAAATAAATAACAACATGCCGCTTCTAAGCCCTACAATGGCTTTCTCTTGCAATTAGAGTTAAACGCAAACTTTTACTGTGACCTGTGAAAGGCATTGTATGGTCTTTGCCTGGACTCCTCTTTGATCTTATCTACTAACATTCCTTTTGTTTACTCTTCGTTTTTGGACTTCTTTCTGTTTCATGATCATGACTAGTTTATTCCTGTCTACGAATACCTAGATGATGCTTCCCCTCAATATACATTTTATAGAATTTGGTATCAGAACCCCAACAAGCCACGCCCGAAGATTCCTAAAGTGTTTGGTCAGAGCTTTATAGTATGGCATTACTGTAGAAATAGAAGCACAGCCTTCAGAGAGATTGCTGGAATGGGGCCATCAAAGCAAAGTCTGCTGAGAATGTGAGCATTACTCTGGTCAGAATATGAAACTTAAAGACTACAAATTCTTCTTAGTCCTATAATTATGTGTGAATTATATGAGTGAAGGAGCAAACACATAGACTTTTATAGATATTTAAAAAGTGAGCCAGCAAAAGAACATTAGTTGATTCTGTGACTAACATTAATCACACTGTTTTTAAGAAGTATTATCTAAGCTTGTCTTCCTATGAAAAAAACCCTCAATCACTTGGGTATAAAAGCAAATATCAACTGAAAATATACCAACAGATCTATGACAACTAACACATTGACCTAAATTACTTAGGGTTTTAATTTTGCTGTTCAAGTGTTCTGAAATTTCAATGTGATTTGAAGAATACAAGTAATCTGAACTGTCACAGAACAGGAAATGTATGAAAGGGCAACTTAGTCTAATCATTTTTTTCAGATAGTTGTTAATTTTGTCCAATGTGGATAAAGAATGAGACAGTGTAGTTAATGTTATTACATCTGCTATTCGCTATATTCTTTAAAGGTTTTGATTCAGCTACATAAAAACAGCAATCTAGCCAGAAAATTGGCAAATGATTCTGAAACTCATATTTTCTTCAGTGAAATCATCTTATAATCACTTCTAAGAATTAAACATTTCTGCAAATACATAGATCTGCGCAGGGGAGAATTTATAATTATATAAACACACACATTATCGAGGATTTAAGTACCAAAATAAATGCAGAAAAATGGTAAAATATGATGTAAAAATGAAAGTTTATTAACTTATAAAAGTGGCATGATATTAGGAATGGCAAGACTTTAAATGTAATTTTAAAAATCACATGGAATGGCCTTTTATGTTTTCATATATATATTCTTATAAAGCACTTTCTTTTTCTCAAATCAGGTGTTAGACTGAATCTTTGAGGAACAACTTAAACTCTATGTTTATCGTTACACATGACAAATGTTCATATTAGAAGCATGTTTTCCAGGTTTTGTACTATGTATGCTCATTCCATCCTGCAATAATTGATCCCTGTGATTGAGGAATTGAACTGCTTTGCTCTGCAAATCACTAGTACTCTTTGCCTTGCTTTTCAAAGAAAAGCATCGTTTACAATCATGGCATCTGCTTAGGAATGGGACAAAATCCGTTTAAAACTTTAATGTCATCAAACCCTGCTATGACATCCAGGACTACATGCATATGTGGAGGGTATTCTTGGGTAGCAGCTCTTCCTCTGATTAACACCCATCCTTGCAGATTTTAGGTCGGACGTTTTAGATGGGAAAGAATCTGGTGTGCTTAGAGGAGGGTGAAACATGTCTACCTACAGCACCAAGAGTCTGTCCTGGAGAGTGGTGGAAAGCTGGCTAGAGAGGAAAATGAAGGGTATCTAGAAAATAGGTGGCTCTTAAACTCACAGAAAATTTAGACTTGAAGCAACAAGGATTAGGAAATTAGTGAAACTCTGCCGACCTATAACGATGTTTCTCTCTTTAGGTTTTGGGGACTCGAATCATTCTTGTTCCCATATGTGGATGTTGCTACATATGGTTTTATGTTTAGCCCTCAGGCTTTTCCTAATATGTCTGATCCTCTGAAATGAAATAAAAATGGTTCATATGAGCCTTTTAGACCAGAAGGTACAGTGGTGATAAGCCATGTTGAATATGTGAAGTGTGAATCAACGATATAGAATTATATTTGAAATCCAATGCATAATATTCATAAGTAAGCATCTTTATCTAATTTTTATTGATTCTATATGTCCTCTACCCCAGCTATTAGGTTGTTCCTAGGTGAAATAAGCCTTAATTTATTCTTTTTTGAATTTGCCACAGTCGATGCCTGTTAACGTGTGTTGCATATTGTAAAATATATTGAATGACTGAATTAAGGACTACTTTAAAAAATTATTTGGTGTCATGGTCCATGCCTTTTCCACTGTATCACTCAATTTTTCACTGATTTCTGAAATAATGCCTCAAGTTCATGACCTTCCCCATGTCTAAATCTCAATTTTCCTCACTTCTAAGGTCTATTGCAACAGCCTCCTAAATAGGATTCTTATCTTGATTTTTTCTAAAATGTAAACTTCATCGTGTTGCTTCCTACCTAAAAATGTTTGACTTAACATTTCCTCTAAAGTCAAGCCTAAATATCCCCAGTACAGCATATAAGTCCCTTCGGAATCTTGTCGCAACAATTTTTATTTGATTTTTAATCATTCCATTACATGAACCCTTTCATCCAATCACACTGAATAGCTTCAGTCCTGCCGGAACACATCACGTTACCATGAAACACTGTGTAGCATAGCAGTTAAGGGCCCAGACTTTGAAGCCAGATTGCCTGAAGTCACACAGATACAAGCTTACAACAGAGCTGCACGAGGTTGGCTATTATAATAGTATCACCAGTAGCCCTGTATACCGTCGCTCTCTTCTCCCTGTGTCTGCTTAACCTGCCTTCCTCCAGCTCTAGGGCATGGCTCTCAACCCTGTAAGATTTAGCCTAAATGTAACCTCATCTGACACAGTATCTCCAAGCTTCCCAGTTGTTATCCTATAACAATTACTACATCTTCAGTGTAGCTTTTTATCACCTAGGAGCATTGGAGCCTATTTACAGTTTTTTCTCTCCTACAGAAAATTTGATTTATTAGACTGCAGAGGCCAATTTGTTATTTTAGTAACCCTAGTACCTAGGATATTGCCTGGCCACATAGGAGAATTATCAACAGTGTTTGTTGAACTAAGTTAGGTAAAATAATGCAAAAATGAAGTCACATTGCTTAAAATACAATATTGGCCAAAAAACTCTCAGCTGTAATATTTTCATATTCTGTTAGAAATGTGTTAGAGTGCACTAATTGCATTTTTCTAGTAAAGTATTGTTAACATATAAATTATATTAATATATTTAGTATATCACTTTCCTTCATGATTTCAAGCTCTCTGCAGGAGGTTCTTCTAAAAATAACCCCCCTCCAAAGACCAGTGAAATTTTACCTTTAAACTTCTGTGGAGGCCAAGTAAGTTATCTGGGTGGACTCCTGGGAACTGATAAGACTCCTAAGAGTATCTGTGACTTATACCAAGTCATGTCAGTAAGGGTCCACTGTCCTCTTTGTGGTCTGATTTTTCTCGCAGTCCTCTTGGTGTCCATCATCTTGCTTTTCTTTCTCTAACTAGTTTTCTTCTTCTTCCTGTCTCATCTATCTCTCATTTTATAGTTACCTATACAATTCTAATAGGATTTCTAAAATTTTAATTAAAAACATCATTCCATTTAGCATTCCATAGATTGGGGAATTAAAGTCAATACAGACTATCTTAGTCTATTTCATTATCCCTGCCAAATATCTATAAAACATTTCTTTTTTACTCTCAAGTACCAGTGACCATAAAAATTAAATTCTTTCCTAAAGTTACATCAAGCTTATAAAATGTCTTTAAGTTTCCCTTTTGACGTAATTGTGGCATTGCATTAAAATGTTCCAACATTATATGGGACATTCAATGTTCCATTAAAATGTTGTACACTGTTCTAACAATTCATATTCTAGACACTTGTTAATAATGGATTTTTATACTGAAATTATATTTTCCTATTCATTATGTTGTTTTTTATATGTTTCAAAATATATTTTGAAACTTAGCAATATGCCCTTTATTGAGATATTTATATTATTTTAAAAATAGAATTATGAGATATATATTCCTGAATTAAAGGAAAGATTTCTAAAGACTGAGAAAATAAATTACTGTTAGATTAATATTCTAATATAAATCAGTGATATGTACTAACAGACCAATTCAAAACCACCAGTACCTTTTGTGATTCCATAATAACCTTCACATAAATGAAATGTTACCATACATATGAAGCACATAAATAAGAGAACTAAAGAGGGTCTCCAAACCAGAGTACAACGTCCATTTACAAAGGGGCACCTCAAAGCTTGCAGGTAATTTTTATTATAAACAGTGCTGCCTTACCAAAGCAAAACAAAACAAAATGAAAAACATATATTCTCAGTATCCACTCCTGTGAATTTCAGAGACATCAGTGAGAATCCCCAAGTCTTTGATATTGGGTAAATAAAGAATATTGGGTTTTGATCAAGAATGCCTGCCATATGTTGATTCTCATTGGCTGGGCAGTATAAGGATTCATTATTCATTCATTCAGCAACAAGCAACTATTACATTTCTGTCATGTAGCAAGCATGGTGTTAGGCCTTGACACAAATTTGTTTAAGACCTGGACTGACTTTTAAGAGTCCACACCTTAGTGTGGGAACATAATTCTAAATATCACATCATAGTCTGATTAGTGCTATAATCAGTATTGGGTACTATTTTAGTAGCATTGTCAGAAAGTAAATAACTTCTCCTGGAGAAATTGTAAAAAGGCAGACTAGCAAGCAGCATAAACTCTGGAGAGAAAAGAAAAACACTGCATTGGGAGGTAGAAGGTGTCAATTCAGAATTCTTTAAGCTAACAAAAGATGCTGGCCGGGTGGTATAGTGGTTAAGCTCACGTGCTCAGCCTGGGGTTTGTGGGTTCGGATCCCGGACGTGGACCTACACACCACTCCTCAAATCATGCGGTGGTAACTGTCCCACATACGAAATAAAGAAAGATTGGCACAGATGTTAGCTCATGGACAATCTTCCTCACCAAAAAAATAAATAAATAAAAGATATTTGCACTAACTCCTATTGACTGGGACCACGTTGTCTAGTAGTTAATCAAATAATTTGGTCTGTACCAATGGATTAATTGATTAGACACCACTCTTTTACCTTCTGCTCTTTAAAGGGCCTTTTCCAAAAGCAGTACCTTGACAGCAAGGAAAAATGTTAATAATGGGTCATTCAGACCCTATTGTTGGCATATTTGAGAGCACAGAATCATGCTCACACTCTTGTAGTCCATCTGCATAAGATGGCATTTCCAAACAGTTATTATAGGAGAACGCTTGAAATCTTATTTCAAAAATGAATAGAGGAAATCTAAATTAAGCAAAAGCTCTCTAGCCCGTATTTTCATTCATACACAAAGGATGTAAATTTCTATTACAAAGAAATTTTTCGTTTCTATCTAAAGAAGTTTCATTATGGTACCTATAAGTTCAAGAAACAGCTGTCTATTAGTTATTCTTCTCTAGGCAACACTAAATCTAGCAAACACAGATTCATAAGACTTCATGTGTTCACTGTGACACAAGTGTACGGAGAGAGAGAGAGAAGAGATGTCCAAAGGGGAGGACAGTACCGAGAGATGGAGAGGGTACAAGCAGCAGGCCCACAAACCGGAATCACCAGATTAGATAAGCACACATTTTAATATTATGTTTTGTGAAGTCAGACGTAAATTTTAATAATTGCCTTTAATGATTATTCATGAATAAATTATTAATTACCTCTCTAGACTAAAAGTATCATTCCATGCTTACTAAATAACTTTCCCCCAAATGAAAAAAAATACATATATGAAAAGGCTAAAACATTTCATATCATTAGTACTTCTGTAAAGTCTTAGTGTTTGATCTTGTCATAATTAATGCTCTGTTAGAACATTTCGACATCACAAACTTCAACATTCAGGTTCACAGATGGATATAACGTACACAGAGAAGATACTGTCAATGAATTATTTCGCAGTGAGACTTATAGTGTAATTTTATGTGTACCAATGTATGACTTTGCAAGAAAATCTATGCAAATGTCAGCCAAGGGAAAAAAAAAAAAAGGCTTTTCTTTTCAGTCTCTCTTGAGAATACTAATTGTTCCGAAAATCTGGCCTTTGTTAAGATGTTCCGAGTTAGGAGTATAAAAATACCCACAGCCTGTAGAGAAAATAGGTTCTCAAATGATCAGTCAAAGGTTTTTTTTTTTCTGTTCTTACTTAGTGAAAAATAAATTCAGTCATGCTAGAACACGAATACATTAAGCAGCAGGTCAACAAATTTAAAGGTTACTATGTTATGGTAATTGCCTACCAAAAACCAATTATCCAAACCCAGGTAGAAATAATTCCTATGTATTTAGTTTCTATAGTTTCCCTATCATAAATCGACTTTTCTTATTAGCGATGCAATTTTTATCATGTGAGTGTTGATTCTCTAGACTTTAACAATTTTTCTAATAAAGTTCATACAGTGGAGGGAAACTAGATCCACTTTGGTCAGGGACCTACAACGCAGGAAATATTTCCTGATTAGGTAACAAGAGGAAGTATACAATTTGTTAAAGATGAACTCACATGCATCACCCCGTCTGTGGTTGTGCTGTGAAATAGATCTGTCAGAAGGTAGAATCTTAATTGACCTCCTAATGATGTTCCTTAAATGTGATGGGACAGTCAGAATGATTCAGTCAGGGGAGAGGGAGTGAAAGAGTGAATTCTACTAAATTGTAGTTGGAGTCCCACGGATAAGCTAAGCCTTTCTTTTCCAACATAGCAGATTTCAGATCTTCTCTCCCAGCTCTCAGAATCACAGACACTCAGAACTGGAAGGACTCCAGAATTCTACTGCAACTCTCATAGCTGATGCATCAACATCCTCAAGAACGCATTAGACATACAGTCATCTACTTTTCTAAGAACTTGTGGAGGTTATTAGCCCCTTGCAATTTCAGAAAATTCTTTTTAAAATTTTTAAATTACATTGGGGGAGAAGCCAATACAGACTTCCTCTCTATAATTTCTCTCCATCATACAAAAATGTATAAATGTAGAATATGAAAGATTTCCAAAATTCCATCCCTAGGAGATTTCCACTATTTACATGGGTCTACACTTTTTTTTCCCACAAAAGTGTTGTATGTGTTGTACAACTTGCTATTTTTGTTAACTATATCTTGAAGGAAACATTTCCTTTTCAGTCAAAGTAGAACTAGCTAATTCTTTTGTATAATTGCATAATATTAAACTGTATAATTATACTTTCATTTATTTAGCCATTTATTTGAGGATGAGATTTTGGTTGTTTCAAATATTCACCATAAGCAACAATTCCTCACGCATATATTTTTGCCCCGTTTGTTAAGTTTTTTGTGGTCTAAGTTCCTAGAAGTGAAATAACTGAGTAAAAGAATGTCTTTTTAAAAAATAGATATTAGTACTCTGCCTTCAAAAACGTATTATAACTCTCTGGACACATCAGCAGGCATCAAAATCTTTACTCTGATTCTTCAAAAGACTCACAAAATTAAGACTTTTAGATCATATCAAATAAATGTATTTTAAAAATTCCATGACTTGTCAAAAATACCTTCTAATTTTGCTAAGTATATTTATTAACAATGAGGAATAAAGACTAAATAGTGTATTTTGATATCAGCCTCTAGTCATTTTTACTGAGCCTATAAGGACTCCTTTAATAATCGAACTAAATCATTGAGATCTATCTTTATTTCTCAGTTTTTGTCCAACTTTATTCTTCTCCTATCTCATCTACTCTTGATGAACATTTGACTTCTTACTTCCAGAGCTTTGCTTTTCTTTTTAATTAAGTCTTGATATTTGCTTATGTAATTGCTTAAAACTATCTCTTCAAATGATGACTTTCGAATGGCCTGGTGAAGGTGATATTTCCTCCAATAAGCTAGGTAAAATTTAGGATTTGATCACGCATCATCTCTCTGTCTCTACTCTCAACACACTGGATCTGAATCACCCCTTCAGGGACCAATGTTCTCTATACTACGATGGGGTAGTATGGATACTTCTCCAGACTGTGATGCCTTGGGTACACACAGTCCTTTCCTCTCATGAGTGATTTCATGCCCTGCCATATAGTAGCGCCGAGAATCATCTTCAGTGGGTTAACCATCTTCCATTCTGTAAATGAGGCATTTGTTTTGCATTTGAAGTCAAAGAAGTTCAGCTATTTCCCTCGGGTCACAGAATTATGTCACATATTACATTACATGAAAAAACGAATCACTTTTACTGCAAAAAATTATTTTTGTTAACCCCAAAATACATTAAATTGCCAAAACAATGTTTTTCACAAAGGTTTTTCAAAGACCACATTAATATGTGTGTTATATTTCCTATGAAATACCCACTCTTTAAGCTAGCATTGATTGACATGCTTAAATACAAACACGAATAAAAATTAAATAAATTGCTTTTAATGTAAGGAGCATGCAGACCACGTTTGTTCCAAAGCAGACATATCTGCATTTCTTTAGTTTTTGGTTATTAATATTTCATTAATTTTCAAACCACTGCTAATTCCCCTTGAGATATCATTAATAAAATGCCATCCAAATCAGCAAGATTATAGTCAAAGTAGCCAAACTACAGAACCCATTTAATTACCTAGAAATTTTAAGAGTGCCGCACACTTGCTTTAATTTAAAGAAGTGAATAATCCACTGCTTTGATGATTACAAAGGTCTTTAGCTTTCTCTGTCTTGCCGGTAGTTTTAATTACTTCTCATACTTCTCCCACTTAGATGCATTCTTTCAGTTGCCCTTTTAGAATAATAATGAGCAAATTTTGAGGAAAAAGAAATGAGTACATAAATACTTCTGAAATAAATTTAAGAATGAACAAATATACACGCACTTAGCATTCACAATATCAGCTTTTTTCTCCTACTTTCCCCAGTGACACATACAATTTTTGATCAAGGAATGTAGTCAACAAAGTAATAACATTAAAGCTTGCTAAAATATGCATATTTCCTGAACTTCTTGAATCCTCTACCCACTCTAGGAATATCAATTTTGCTGATTCTGAGTAATTCCTTGCATGCATGAGTAGGCATTTTGGATGTGTGTGTTAAAGCAATCCCCAATTTTACCCCATCTTATACGTGGTCAGGCACGGGATCACGCTATGTTCGCTTAAAGAATGGCAAGGCACATGGGAAATGAAGCACATTTTCACCATTTTTTTTTTCAGATGTGTATGCATTTTGGATCCCTGTTCATTTGAAAATTTTACCAGATTACAGAGAGCAATCAAAGTTAATAATTTTCAGTTAATAGATATTTTCCCTCATCAATGTTATTTTTCTGCATAACTCTTAAAGTCACTGCGCTCAGTGAAAGAAACCAGTCACAAAACTTTACACACTGTGATTACATTTATGTGAAGTGTTAGAACAGGTGAAGTATGTCTATGTTGATAGAAATTAAAAATGGATACTACAGGGGCAGGTATTGACTGGACAAAGGCATGAGGGAACCTTCTGGGAGTGATGGAAATACTTTGTATCTTTACATGTATATGCATATATAAAATAGTAAGCTTTATACTGAAGATCGGTGCACATTTTTTTCTAAAATGTTTATTCTGTGTACCAAGAAGAAATATTGAAAAAGTTAAAATGGAAAAGAAATGTCAATAAACTTTTATATCCATTTGCTTCTTTCTGCTTTTACTATTCCATTCAAGTCCTCTTTATTCTACATCTTAACCACTGACAAGTCTACTGAGGCAGAGGCTCATAGATTGTTCCCCCTTTCTTCCTTAATTATGGAACCACTGATTTTTACATTCCTTAACTCTCTCTTTAGCTAAATGTGGTCATAAGTGAATAACATTGGACAATAGCACATTGACAAATATATTGTCTACAACTTTTAGGAAGAGTACATTTAAGGAAGGCTATCTGCCCTTCTTTATTCCTTCCTCCTTCCTTCAGCTAGAATTAGGACGTGATGACCAGAGCTCAAGCAGCCTTATTGGACTATGGCAGAATTCATGTGCTGAGGACAGAGAGTAACTGAACAGAGGAACTTTGGTGTCATAATGCTCAGAGAGCCACATCAGCTCTGAAATGACTACCTCCAGATTTCTTTCACTTGAGAGAAACATACTTTTATCTTACTTAAGCCACAGTTAACATACGGGCTTTTTTTTTCTGTCACTAGCAGCTGAGCCTCATATAAAGTGATATATTTGACATGTATGTTTTTGTTCTCACTCCAGGCTATCATTCAAGCATACGTCGAAGTTTTCCTAGGAACACAGCTGATCACGGTCCCCCCTCCATTAGCACTCTTTCTTCTCATCCCAGGGATATTGCTGTTATTCCAGGCATAATAATATGGCTGTTATTAAATAATCATGTTATGAAAGAGAATACAAAATTCGATTATGCATTTTTAAGTAAAATACCGGTTTGCATAGGAAATGAAGACCTGAAGATACCCACCCAAATGTAAACACTTGTTATTTGGGGGTTATGAAGTAATGGATAATTTTATATTTGTATTGTATTTTTCCGAATTTATGACAATAAGAATAAATATTTAAAACAAACGACTTTTCCAAAAACAAAATTAAAATTTCTATGATTTCATAAAATTCAAATTCTCTTAAAATTTAAAACTTAAAGACAGTTTCCATTAGTGACAGTAACAAATCAAAACTTGCCACTCTTATTCTAACCAGTCCTCATTGTTCTGGAGGCTGTAGCCAATAAACTAAGAAAACGAAAAAGAAATAACAATATAAAACTTGGAAAGATGTATAATTCTGTCAGTTGTAGATGATATCATAGAAAATATAATAGTACCAGTTGAAAAACTAATAAAACATAACTGATTCCAACATGATGGTGGAATTCACAAAAATATGCAGAAATCAAAAGTTCTTGCATCAGACCAAAAATTCAATTTATAAATTTCATTAATAATATATGTAGAGATTTAAAGTTTTCAGGAAGAATATCAAGTTAGAGAAATAATCCATTATCTAATAAATGGTACTAAGAAACTTTGGGACCAGCCCGGTGGTGCAGCAGTTAAGTGTGCGCATTCGGCTTCAGCAGCCGGGGATTCGCCGGTTTGGATCCTGGGTGCAGACATGGCACCACTTGGCAAGCCATGCTGTAGTAGGCGTCCCCCATATAAAGTGGAGGAAGATGAGCGTGAATGTTAGCTCAGGGCCAGCCTTCCTCAGCAAAAAGAGGAGGACTGGCAGCAGATGTTAGCTCAGGGCTGATCTTCCGCAAAAAAAAAAAAAAAAAAAGAAAATTAGTTACCTGATGTTTTAAATAATAATAAGAGAAAAGCAGAATTAGAAGAAAAGTAGGATAATTCTCTAATTTTTGAGTTGAGAAAGCCTTTTAATTGATGCAAATAAGAAAAAAATCTAATCATAATAATAATGACTAATTATATAATCATTACTAATCATATAATCTTCACTACTTATATAATAATTATTCATATAATAATTATTTAACAATATATAATATATAATAATAACAAGGAAAAACCAATCATTCATTGAGTACTTAATTGTACCAGGCACTCTTCTAAGTGCTTTGATACCTGTTGATTCAGGTGTGCCCCTAACCCTCTATGAGAAAGGAACTAATACATGAGAGGTACAGCCCTAGGCACAGAGAGGTTAAGTCATAGTAAACGCTGCATCTGATACCTAACCCAAGCTATGCACTTTAAGATTCTGCAGTCTTAGCCACATTTTTTATCCTTAGTAGCCACACATGAAATGATTAACAAAAATGACTAAACATCACAAATTTCTATATGGAAAAACAACAGCATAAAAAAGTTAAATTCCACCAAAAAAATTTGCAACATATATGATAAATAGGACATTAATAATCTTTAAGAACTCTTATGATTCAATAAGAAAAAAAGATTAACAATAAATACTTTATAGAACAGGCAAAAGACATAAGCTGCTCTCAATTAAAGCAATATAAACGGACAATGAGCAAGTAAAACAGTGTTTTGCTTCACTGATAATCAATTACTCACAAGATTAAGCATATTAAAATACGCTATTTTTCATCTATTATATTGGTAAGAGTTGAAATGGCTGTTATTGCCATTTTGGCTAGCGTGTGGCAACACAGGAACTCTCAGAAACTGTCGTGGAAGAGCAAATTTATATTTTTTTATAAGTTTTTGAATTTATAAATTTTTGAAAGACAATATACAATACATACTCAAGTTTAAAATGTGCATAACCATTTTGTGGTGACACAAACATTTTAAGAATTTAGCCTAATTAAATAAAAAGAACTATGCAATTGGGGCCAGCCTGGTGGTGCAGCAGTTGGGTTTGCACATTCCACTTTGTTGTCCTGGGGTTCATGGTTCAGATCCCAGGTGTGGATCTACACACCGATTGTCGAGCCATGCTGTGGCAGGCACCCCATATATAAAGTAGAAGAAGATGTGCACGGATGTCGGCTCAGGGCCAGTCTTCCTCAGCAAAAAGAGGAGGATTGGCAGCAGATGCTAGCTCAGGGCTAATCTTCCTCAAAGAAAACTTTTTTAATAAAAATAAATAAGTAAAAGGTAAAAGAACCAATGTGGTTGACAACTGAACTTTGCAGTAGTCATATTCATAATAGTGAAAAATTAGGAACCAGTTAAATGCACATCTCTGAGGGATTAGTTAATCAAATTATAGTACATTTACACAATGGAATATCATTCAACCATAGGAAAGGGGAACTTACAGACCCATACACACTAATATGTGATGTCTATAGTATGCTACAAAGCAAAACATGTTGTTGCACAGTCTATGAACTGAATGGTTCTATTTATGTTAATATACATGTTTATATGTTTACTTTTAAAGTCAGACTTTGTCTTTATCACTGATTGGCTCAGAGTGGGATAGGATGGTAGAGGATGGGGTAGGGTGGGAAGAAAGATTACAGAAAAAAGTTATTTTTCTACCTACTTATGACCACATATATTGTTTTACTTTTATGTAAGTATAATTACTTACATATATTAGAAAAGCCG
Organism: Equus asinus; assembly: GCF_041296235.1. Taxonomy (NCBI): domain Eukaryota; kingdom Metazoa; phylum Chordata; class Mammalia; order Perissodactyla; family Equidae; genus Equus; species Equus asinus. Next base: position 25,734,574 of record NC_091808.1, on the reverse strand, counting down.
TAATTTTCAAATTAAAAATATAACTAAACATCTTGGCATTCCATGATACTCTTTCTGCCTTCTTCCTGCCATTCATCACACTCAGTAGCTAAATCTGATTCTCACGGAGGCCCACCAGAACACTCTTATTTCTGGACCAAGATCTCATTCTCACACCCAAGACAGTACTTTTTTCTCTTCCTAGAATGTTCCTTTTTCTAATTCTACCTGTTAAAAATTCTTTTATAGTAAATATTTCTGAAAATGCTACTTACATCATAGAACTTTCCATCTTACCTCTTCTGTTTTTCCATTTAAAAGAAAAAAAAAAACAAAAACAGGAGAACTTACCAGAAGAGGGTACGCATTGTACTAATCTGTGATATGTCTGTCTTCTATAGAACCCTCTAGGTTGCTCAGTGGTAGTGTCTTCTACATCTGTTTATCCTTCTACCATGTCTAGCTCTCAAGCATGCACATAGTAGGTGCCCCAAAAATGTTCATTGTATTGCTATATACAAGTCACGCGTCACTTATCAACGGGGATACTTTCTGAGAAATGCATCCTTAGGTGATTCCGTCATTGTGTGAACGTCATAGAGTGCACTCACACAAACTTAAGATGGTATAGCCTACTACACACCTAGGCTATATGGTACTAATCTTATGAGACCACCATTGCCTAGGCTATATGGTACTAATCTTATGAGACCACCATTGCATACGCAGTCTGTCGTCGACTAAAATGTTGTTATATGGTACATAACTGTATAGAGATAGCAATTGATAACTTAAATGAAATGGTAAGTAATGTGTTTTGTCAGTTACTGAAACAAGTGCTTTACCTACAGTGAGGTTTATTCTCATTTAGTTGAGAAAACGGATATGAAAATGATTCACATAAAAACAAGAGGAACAGGAATGCTCTTAATATTTGAATAATTTTAAGATAAATCATGCCCTAGAGAAACGTATTCAGTGTTAAAGCAGTAGCATAATCGTCTTCATTAAAAGTATATCATTACTAAAGTTCTTGTCAACCTAACAAGGTTGAAAATCTGAAGTTCTTAAAATTGTTCAAGTGTAGCTACCTGACTCCGGATCAGGGCTTGTAATGGCTATCCTCAGGTACCAATTCAAATGATTGAAGAGACTGGCGAAAACTCTGAATCAGCATTAGACCAGTCCTTACGCAATTTATCTTCATTTCACTTAAACCACATTTATTACCTACTATCTTACCTCTATGTTGAGTTCTAATACCTGCCGATCATCTCCCTATACCGCCCCCCTTAAAAAAACTATTCTTAAAAAAGGTGGAAGATTTTGAGATATAAATTTCCTGTGCCTCCTATATATCATAGAACATCTCAATATGCTATCACTTAACAAGTGAAAATTTCAGCCACTTTACATACTACTATTGATGGGGGACTCACTTACTGGTAAGGTCTAATTCAAATTTTATACAGCATTAAATAGAGGACATTATTTAAAAATGGAAAGTAAAATGTATCTCTTTATCATTTTTACCTATTGGCCCTAAATTCTGCCTTCTAGAAAAGCAAAATATAAACACAATTGCTTTTCAATATTAGATCCTGGTGTGTTCCAAGTTTCCTAGTTCCCTTTCACTCTGTTATTATTAAGCATTTCATTCCAATAGCACATCCTCTGGATACCTGATCTCTGTAAGCTTCCTATTCATCTCTTCTGCTCTCACATTCTTCCTGTTTTACTTTATTTCCAAGACCCTGGGCCAGTGTTATTTTGCCTACTTCTCAGTGCTCTTCTTTTTCTCTCAGTTTTCATATTGTAATAGTTACCCTGCACCCTGAAACTTGGCATGTCTAGTTGTCTCTCCAATATCTAGTACTCCTGCCTATCTTTCCTGGAACCCTGGCTGTGAAAGTGTGCCTGAGAAGCGATCTCCTAATGTCCTCTGTCATCATATGTGAATTTCCTACTTTTTGCTCTTTTCTCCATTCTAAGTTTCTGAACCGTAAATCTAGATCGTAAACCTAGAACCTTCTTCCAAAAGGACCATCTTGCCCAGCGGGAACACTTAGGTATTACTAATGTCTGCCTAACTAGAATTTTCTAAATGTGTTCATTTACAACATGCATAATATTTACAGGATTTCACTGTCCTTCTGCCTGTAACACCTGCTTATCCAAAGCATGGAGTTTTACCATACCTGTATCCATATTTCATCTGAGATAATAGCCCCTATCCTTGATCTGTCCAATTTCATCAACCCAGTCTTGCAACCAACAGTTAATATCAACACATTATAGTGAAGGCTGTAATTTTCCAATCAGATTAAGTTGAGAAAATTAACCATAACACTATATCTCACTTTTTTTTCTGTTAGGAAAGCCAAACTCTAAGAAAAAATTAAGCAGAATTATAATAAAATTAGAATGACAATAACAGTGCTATCTTATTTTCCTTCTTCTGAAGAATAAAAATTATATTTTTTATTTCCAGAAATAAAATGAACAAGGGAAACAGATTAGTTCTACTTTATAAATATCAATTCAGATAATGAGTTGGATATATTTTTTAAATGTCTTTAATTCTCTTAATCTTTAAAAAAATGATTACTGTATGTATAGCTTTTTTATTGAAGAGCTATTTAAAATTAAAACTCCTTAAAGGTAATGAGGCCTTAAAAATCTCTTCAATTTCAATCTGGCCGTAATCTTCCAAGGAAGCGCTACCACAAATTATAATTTGTTACGACAAATTAAAGAAAGATGAAACTCATGTATTATACCAGAGAGAGGCCAAGAGGTTAACATTTCCTCTTCCAGGCCTGAAAGAAAGTCAATAAATGAACATCTGAAGCTTTCACCAGAAAAGCTGGATCTTTAGTGATAGTGAAGAAAATCTATTCTGAAATTGTACCTATTGAAAACAGAAGGAACAAAGAACAATGGAGGATCTGGAGAGAAAATAAGGAAACAACTGCTGTGATTTCTTTTTTTTAAGTCTAGGGTGAGTTTCATCATCTTCAGTCAACCTTACACAAGAAGCAAGATTAGTTTAAAAATGGTTCTTGAAGAAAGAAGTCTTTAAGCCCCAAGTCAGTACTTTAATATTGAAATTTATCTTTTAGTATTTTAGAGAAAGGTAAATTATAGAGAACAAATTATGTGCCAGTTAGAAGAATCTAATGATGGGGAGAATCAAATCCGATTAATAATTTTTCCATAAGTTGAATATTTTTAACTAGTTAAAATTATATAAAGCACAGATGACAAACAGTGAAAATGTGCTTCTAATTTTATTGCAAAGGGCCTTGAATTCCTTTTAGATTATGTCTTATTGGGTATTTTCACTTTCTGATTCCCCGGCCTGGACCCCAACTCCTTACAGGTATCTGTTTGTCTTCTCTCTTGCTTTTTCAGGTCTTAATTCACATACACCCTTTAATCAGACTTTCCTTGTCTATACTAAAATTACAAACTCCACCCAATCAGTTCCCATCCTTTCCTGGACATTTTTCTTAGCTCTTTTATCCATCTTCTCACTAAAAAGATCCAGAAGAGCATGATTTTTTTTTTTTCATTTTTGGTTATTACTATATTCTCAGCAACAAGAATAACCTGTAGTACATGGAAGGCACTCAACAGACATTTGTTGAAATAAAAATGAATGAGGAAGGAAACCTAGAAAATAATCATATGGTAAAGCCTATAATTTCTAACTAGAAATTCAAGAAGTCCACTAGAAAAAAGAAATGCACTCATTGATTTTTTTAAAACGAGGCTAAAAGAAATATGAAAGACATGGGAGTAAAAACAGAAGTCATACAAATAGAAAGAAAGTTAGCAAGAATCTTCCAAATTTAATATGGCATCTTGAGAAGGCTCTGCTATCATTAAATTTTATCAGAGCATATAAACAAATGAAAGAAGGGCTGTGATATTAAATTAAAAAGTCTTAACCCATATTCTCTTAATCCCATATCAGCTACTCAGATTGTCTCATTACTTTTACAGGATCAACATGCTGCCAGTACCTAAGCTTACACCTGTCCAATCTCCATACATGGAAGGCGGTTGAACCCGTGACATTTACAACCGACACACCTGAAAGAGAGGTTCACCATGGGGGTTCAGCACAAATGCTGAAGACCTTCTTCACTAGAATGGTTTCATACCATTCCCAACTCCCTTACCATCTCTGTGCATCTTTAAACTTTGAAGTCTTAGCTTTGAGTCTTCAACTTATTCTTTGGACATGGTTTTTTGGCTTTAAATGTTAATATTCCGTAATAGGCTCTGACATAATGTATGCCAAACTGCTTTATTTTCTTCCTCCTTGATATAGGACCACTCCCCTAAGTCAAGCTTCACGTACCAGGTAGAAGTCTACTGCAATGGCAACCCAGAGATAAACTACCAAGGTGGAAGATCACAGGGTGATCACACACACACACACACACGCAAATAGCTGAGAGAAACGGTGAGAAGAAAAGCAAGTAGTGTTTATTGAATGACTCCTTTTACCCCTAGATAACCCCATTGAATGACGGTATTGTATGTGTTGGAATCAAGATTTCACGGAGTTAACCTATTCCATGCTCCTCAGCACTTAGATCTCTCAAATGCCATACTGATCATTTTACTCATCTAAACAAAAATTCAGTAGGATCCTAATTAATTACCTCCAAAAAGAAAAACAGTGTGCCATTCATAGTTCTCTTTGATATTATTCCAATTCACCTTTTCAATTATTTATCCTAATACTAGTTTCTAGACAAATCTTCCTAATCATGTCTCTTCAAATGCCCTACATTTTTTTCTCCCAAATTTTCATAGTCTGGTATTCAATAGCATTATACCTCCAATGTTGTTTTCCTGTTTAATCACATATTTGTTATCACACAAATTTGTTGATCCAGAAAAGCTGTTTATTGTCTGCCTCTGCTAGAATATAATATCCAAGAGGGCATGGATTTAAATCTGTTTTGTTCACTGATTTGTCTCAAGCACCTGGAATATTGTTGCTGAATAAATGATTTTTAAATATGTTATACTTCCAAAATGATCTTGAATCAATTGTTTCCTCTCCATTCTCAACGTGTCTCCTTTAAATTAGGCTCTCATTAATACTTTCCTGGATCATTATAATAGTCTTTTAACTAAATTCTTAATTTAGTTCCTAATTAAATGGTAATTCCTAATATTTCTAATCCCTAATATTTCTCCAGGCCAATGAATCCTCTCCTTATGAATATCTTCTCAAATAAAAATCTGATCGGGTCATTTTTCTCATAGCAATCATGTCTTTCCTAAGAAACTTTGTTTTATAGTCTTACATAAGTCAACTTCTCCAATTTCTTCTGCTGCCATTCCATGACCAGAGCACTTTTCTTTGGGCTACTATACCAAAGAGAATTATCTTTTTTTTATATTTACAAGCATAGAGCACAGGCTAATGAACTTTGTTTCGTTTTTGAGGAAGATTAGCCCTGAGCTAACATCTGCTGCCAATCCTCCTCTTTTTGCTGAGGAAGACTGGCCCTGAGCTAACATCCATGCCCATCTTCCTCTACTTTATATGTGGGACGCCTCCCACATCATGGCTTGCCAAGCGGTGTCATGTGCGCACCCAGGTTCCGAACCAGCGAACCCTGGGCCACCCAAGCGTAATGCGCGCATTTAACCGCTGTGCCACCGGGCGGCCCCTAATGACCTTTTTTCAGGAATAATGGAAGCTCAAGATTAGCGAAAACATGGTAAAAGATGGTAAAAGAACATAAAGCCCTCTCAAACAATGACTTTCAAACTTTTTTTATTTACCATTGTTGTAGAAATACATTACATTAGCTCAAGTTTATATATACATAAACACATACAAATATATATTTCACAAGAATGTGTATATATAGATTTATATATATTCACAATTTCAATGGATATTTGTCATTACTAAACACAATCAATTCTATTTTTCCTTTTATTCTCTTATGTTCCATTTATGCAGGTATAGTTCACTAACTTAATTTCACAAATGAGCTGTGATGCAAAATTTGAAGAAAAACAAATCTGCAGAAGAGGTTTGAACCTTTTGGAATGACTGAATTATAACCCAGGGTACTGACAGCATATTCAATGAAACTGAACTGCGGTTGGTGATTCTGCAGAAGTCGTAGAAAATTGGAGTCACTTTGTAATATAAAGAGTGAGTAAATGCTACTTCAATTTTCAAAAAGGTTGGAGAAAAGTCATATTTCATAAAGTAGATCACTAGGTAATAATCTAAGATGGATAATTTAAGGAACCATTGTGAACACACAGAAAAAGTAGTGATCACTAATGTCCAACATAATTTTTGTAAAAATTAATCAAAGCAGACCAACCTCACTTGCTTACTTGCTAAGCTAGTAGATCAAGGATATGCAGTATCATTTTGAAAGGCATAAGGAAACAAACGGTCTGTTTATTCCTGTGACAGAGATAACATGGTGTGGTCACTAACCTGTTTCCTCTTTCTACTGGATGTACAACTAGACTATATTTCTCAGCCTCCCTTGCAATTAGGTGGGATCATGTGACTAAGTTCTGGCCAAGAAAAATGAGAGCTGAAGTGATATACACTGCTATCAGATTGACTTCTCTTCTGTGCAACCCAGCTCCCCTTCCCAAATCCTCTTACCAATTTATGACAACACTTCAGCAATGGTCCCTTTCTCTCTTCTACTTTCACTGGTTCCCTCTCTACTGACTCCTTTCACATCAGCATACAAATATGATGTCATATTTTCCATACTAATATATCCATCTCCTTAACTTCACGTCTTTGCAGATTTTTCTGTGCTTCTCTGCTCCCTTCACAGGACTGTTCCTCCGATACTGTCAGGACATTGTCTATACTCACTGCTTCCCCCTGTGACCCTTTGATTGTCTCTTGAACCTGTTCTAATCAAGCTTTTTACCTTTGCCATGGAACGACTGTTGTCAGTGTCACAAATGACCTCCATGTTGCTAAGTCTATTGGGTTTTTTTCTCTACAGTCTCACCCTATTAGATTTCTCATAAATAGTTAACATACTTGTTCAGCCTTCATTTGACTTTAAGAGCATTACTATCTTGTAACCTCAGTAGGCTCTCATTTAATCTCCTTTACTGTTCTCATCTCACCTCCCTACAGTTGGCATGCCCAAGGTCAATCATTGGACTCCTTTTCTCTGCCCGCACTCACTCAGATGTTCTCGTCAAGTTTCATACTTTTAAGTACCAACTACACACAGATGACTGACAAAATATGTCTAGCCCAGACTTCTCACTTGAACATTAGGCTTATATATCCAACTGCTTCCTGAGTAATTTTGTCTAACAGGCATCTCATATTTAACAAGTCCAAAACTGAACTCTTATGTCACTTGCCCAACCTGAGCCTTATCAATCTTCTCTACTTGGTAATTGATAAATTCATTCTTCCAGGTGTAAGCAAAAACACTTGGAATCCCTCTTGACAAGTCCCTTCCACACTCGACACTTAGGGAAAGGCAAATCCTTTCCCTTCAGAATGTACCCCAAACCCAACAACGTTCATTAGTACTTCCACTGCTATCATCCTGGTCCAAGTTATCTTCATCTCTTATCATTGCAGTAAGTTTCTAACTGGTTTCCTTACTTCTACCTTTTTAATTTAAAGTCTGTCATCCACATAGAAGCCTGGGTGATCTATTTAAGAATTTATAGTCTTAAGAAGATTAGTATAATAATAATATCCAGAATGATCCTTTTAAAATGACAACCAGATCATATCACATTTCAGAACTTCATATATATATCATTCAATCAACTTTTGAAAATGTGTAAAAAAGACTAACATGTGACATTAGCTCAAAAGAACTAGGGTTTGAGTTAATTTTTAGAATAATTTTGAAAAGCTATTTTTTGACATGAATCAACATGCCATGGCATTTGTCCTTTAAAATTATAATTCCATCACAATTTACAATCCTATTTATTTGGCCATCTTAACAAAATATACAGAATTAATTTGCCTAGCCAAATGTGCCAATCTGCTAGAATACTGCTTTGGGGATTTAGCAATAATTTAAATAATGATCATGCTTTGGCAATATATATTACACATCCTGTAATTACATCCTCTTAATATTGTATAAATTATAATATATAATGTAGATACAAATTATACTTGATATTATACGAACATTATCTAAGTTTGAAGCTCTTTGTTATGATAAATATAAGTAAGATTTCATTAATAAAATGAAAGAAAAATCTAAAGGAAAAATTACATACGCACACACTCTAAACAGTATGCTTTAGTTTAGTCTTACATACACACATGTACATGATTGTTTGAATTAAATATGGACTTAATTTCACAAGAGTATACCCATATTTTCTCATGTTAAACATCTCCAAAAGTGAATTATTCCTAGCTGCTGCTAGCGGTTCATAGATATTTAGCTGAGTCGGAATAGAAATAAATAAGCAATAGCCTTTTACCTGTACAATGATGCGTGTGAAGTGCTACTTCCATCTTGCCATAAGATCATAAAGCAGAACTTTTAAAAACTCCGCAACTAAAGTATTCCTCACAAATTGAAAAATCCAAAGCAAGGATATGGAAGCAGATCTTCAAAATTTGGTTCATATGTCTTTTTTCCTGCACTAGCTCTTCTGAATTAGACCATAAGGGACTTCTCTCTTTGGCCCTCCCTCAACCTGAAGATAAATACTGCGAAGCACCTCTTTTATTTGTCTGACCCAACCCTTTTCCTTAAAAATATTTTTTTCTATCATTTTTTTTCTAATAAGCAAAATAAACTTTTAAATGGAGAGGTCATATTAACATCTTTTAATATATAGTAACTTTCAAAAGGCTAAAACAAATGATACTATAAGCTTTTTTTCTATTTTCCTTTAAACTAAACTGTCTTTATCTTTTTAAGGTGATATAGGCAATCTTCACCGATCCCAAGTTTTCTGGATGAGTTTTTATCGAAGGCAGTTTAATCATCTTGATAAAAACACTGCATAAAGAGAATGCCTAATGACTGGATTAAACATGTTATTTCATTGGCATTTCTTTTGTTTAATTTATGCCTTTAGCCCAGAAGAATTAGGAAATTACCTGGAGTTCACTGCCACAAATGATATTACAGATGCTTCATAGATTTTCTTCAAGTGTTAATACATTATAAATGTAAGTTACTATGTATCTGACAAAAGTAATTTGTAAAAGAGTATTTCTAATACTCTCTATCTGACATCTATTCAAAAGCATTTTCTGTACTTAAATTAGAATGACCATATTCATGACATAGTGACTTAAAAATCTATTAAATGTCTAAAAAAGATTCACTACTTGACTTTTTGTAGTTCTAAGAGCAAACAGCTATCTAACGTTTTCAGAATCATTAAATTAAAAATGATAAAGAAAGAAAATCATTAACTAATTTATATTTCTCTTCTAATGGGAATAGAATTAGTAATTACTTTTACTGGTGAAACATTCTGTAGTCAGTCACTTGTGTCCAAATCACATGCCTATCATTCAAGGTATGGGGCCTACTGACCTTAAATTAGAGAAGCTCACAGTTGTATTTGTAGACCAGTATTAACGCAAGTGATATAGGACCTTCAAGCTTAACCATCCAAGCTATTATTCTCAAATTTTCTTTTCCTACACTGCAGTTACTTTTTTACTTTTTATAGACTTCAACCACTTTTGTCCCAGTACCTGATATGTTGTTACACTCAACAAATATATACTAAATTAATGTGTGACTCAATTTGGGCACCTGAAAAGAGATGAGAAGCAAGGCAAAAGCTTGTATACTCAAGACTTTTATTTAAAAATCATGAGATTCATAGAAGTTATAATGATCAGCCATTACAACTTGAAGTTTTATTTACTTCCTGTGACAACCTATAAGCACACAAGGAATTAATTCCTTTTGCATTTCACCTGCTGTCCTTGTTAAAATGACTATAGACTCCATGGTTTGAAATTTTTGAAGCTACCTTCACTTCATCAGCCTACTTTCTTGATGGCATTAGTAATCTATCTGCCTTCTTAAGGTCATATTTATCTTATTTCAGTTCTAAAATCGTATTTTAATTTCAGGCAATACACCCATCAGTAACATTTTTTATGCATTTATTATATTTCTTTAAATAAAAGTTGAAGTGAAGATCAAATTAATAGACTGCTACCCTTAAATAGAAATGGTGAAACCAACCATAAGCAGTTTACAGAATGTTTTTAATGATATACCCTTGCCAAAAAGACCTGTAAAATTACACAGTGTTGTGTTTTACAGTAATTTTTAAATTTGATTTAAAAAAGTTTCTGTATCTCCACTAATATGAGTTGTTGTAATTTATATGTTGTAGAATACGTTTTTAAAAAGGGCCCAAGGACAGAACCCTAGTTTACCTATAGGATTTCTTAATAGAAAAGGCCATATCTCTGCTACCTTGAGTTGACCACAAATCATCATTTATTTTTCTTCATTATACATCACTATATCCCTAAGGATGGTAATATGATACAACGAATGTGGTTGTGGTTAAGTCTAATATATTTGTCTTGATTGATATGCAATCAAATGCTATATTATTGGTAAAAAATTACTCTCTTGAATTAGGTAAACAGAATTGTGAACTTAATCAAACTTATAAGCTTATATGGTCAGCCCCTAGTAAGCTGCCTGGGGCCTCCTGTTACAACCAAAGTATAACTTTAACACACTCCCACATCAGCAAATGAGGTGTCCTACGCCTCTTCTCGCAGAAGGGGCTGCTCTGCACACACTAACTCAAGCCCTCCACTCAAGCCTTTCCATCACAGCCAATTTTCCAAATATAAACACTGTCCTGGACTGTAAAGCGATTCCCAAACACAACGCATGTCAAGAAGGAGAACCTCCAAAACGTTAGTGCTCTTGCATGCTCAATTAGAAATTCTCCTCATACTAACCGGGATTTCAAAATACATCAACATGGAGAAAGCAGCTGTTCTCACATCTTAAAATAGCACACGTTGAACATTTAACCTTTTTGCTGCCCAGTCAGGGTCTAATTGCTATTTTCTGTTTAAACACACACACACACACACACACATAATTTCCATTTGCACTTCTCATAATGGAATCAATCGAACATAGATGGAAGTAAAACAAATCCATTGATCTTCAAAAGCAGGAAACTAGAGAAAAAGGTATTTGCAGGAATTTAAAAGAATGATGCCAACTAGTGAAACTCAAATTTTCTATTAAAATTTTTGTCCTTCAAAGTAACTCTATTTTAAGTAATGATCCTTCAGCAGAGGATTTGGTGACTTTTTAGATTTTTCACGATGAGAGCTAATTATATTTTCTAATCCTGGTACTCCGTTTAGCAACTTACTAAGGCTCTATAGAAGACATTAACCCTTAGGGCACTTAGAATAACCATATCTCCTCAAGATTTGTCACACATTCACTCTTCATAAGTAACCTAGTTTATTTACTAGATACTGTCAGTGCCTTCTCCTGGCAATATAAATACGCATTACTGATGTTTAATCAGTAGGATTTACCCTAAATATAGCGGCATTTTTTATTTTCTTAAGGAATACTTACACACCTATTGTCTCCTCCATTTCAAAATTATATATCAGGATTCAAGAATATCTTTCAAGCCAATATCTCAGATCTGAATGGGAATGGCGAAACAACAAATATTCAAATCTTTGTGTTTAATGTGATCATATTTAATATTTACTATTTCCACTGTGAATGGGGTGAGAAAACAATTAGTCACGCAAATCAATTAGACAGCTGTTTGGTTTTACAACTATTATATACTATAAAATATTCTTTATTTTGAAGTAAATTTGGATTCTTCCCTATTTTTCTTTCATTCAGGCGAGCAAATGAGTGGTGACAATGAATGATGGAATAGGCTGCTCTAACAGAATAGAAGGATTATGTTCTTGATGCCAAAAACCTAGACTACATGTCTTAGTTCTTCTTTTTGCTGCCCCTGTGACCACAGGCAAGTCACTTAGCCATACTGAAACTCATTTTCTTCACCTCTAATGGTTTTTGTCCTGTATTTTTATAGAGATTACATTTAGTAAATGGGCATTCTTCTGTGATAGAGAAAAGATCGTCTGGTAAGTAAATATATCAGATCCTGTCTGGGAGCTTGACAGGTGCATGGCGTTTCACTGTGTGGGGGCCTGATCCTGGCAGGAATAGTGAGTGGCCTACTGTCAGAGCCCATGGAGGGAAGCTGAAGGAGCGTTCCAGATGTTCTGTAAGCATTACCCACCCAGGGAAATTTCTAACTCAATGACTGCTGAAGGATAACTCTGTCATAACTGCTTTTCGCTGTGGCCTTCTCATCGCTTGCACAATGTTTATCCCATTTCAAAATGCCACCGGTGGTGTTTTCCAACATCATCATTGCAGAGGTTGAAGGCATCACACATAACAGGAGTATTTATTACTAAGAACACATCCGGCATTTTTGGATTTGTCAAAGAAAACTGACAGCTACTGTAGCCTAATAACTTTTTGCTACATTTTATTGTCCTTGATATTAAAACTCCAGTTGATGTTGGTGCTTGTAAAGTTGAATAAAGGGTGCCGTATTCACAGGCATTATGTTTAAAGGCAAAGAAAATGGGAAACTTTGCTTTTACGTGAACATGATAGTGAGAGTACTTAATTGATAATGTTTTCTCTCCTTATAGAAATGCAACCCTTTAGATATGGATATATAGGTGCAGAATATTGTGTGGAGCTGCTAGAAATTATGTTCCACTTTTCTGTTTGATTTTTTGTTATGATTTTTGTTAGATTTGAGGATTTAAAAAATAGATTTTTTTTAAATTACAAAGTTTCATAAGCTTCCCCATTCGTGTACACACAACTCTCTCACTCCTCTCCAGTGTTGTTTTGCTCCTTTGTAGAACTGATTACATGTCTGATCTCTTCACTGGACAATCCATGCTTCTTTGAGGGCTGAGATTACAACGTGTTTATCCATGTGCCCCACAGAGACTTTCCCCTTGTCTTGCAAAAAACAGTCAATGACATTTTTATTAAATTACAAATAAGTAGAAATTGTTTCTTAATAAGAGGTCTTATGGCATTTTAGAGGAGATTTTCTTCAAACAAATAAAACAACAAACATTTCTACTATGTGTGATATGTAGTGACGGAAGATTTCTGTCCCTATTTCACACAAGATAATATTTCACAAAGTATTTATTGACATGTAAGAACTGACGTGTAACAAAGTGTTTAAAAAAATAATTTAAATACAATAATATTTTAAACTACAATAACTTCTATATATACATAAGAGAAAAGATAGCTATTGAAAAAATCAATTTTATAGAAACAGTTTGATTTCTTCCTTCCTTCTTTCCTTCTGCAGGTACCTTTTCAATACTTGTTACAAAGCCAGTGTGTGAAAACAGATTTACTACAATAATAATTAAATAATAAATAACTATTACATCAATAAAGTCCCAATATTGAGTAATTTTCCTTCTATGTATTATCCGACTATTCTGGACTATTAAAAATCATAGATTACAAAGTTAGATATTTTAATCAATAATAATTAACAGCTAGAAAAAATAGCAACAAAGAGAAACAGCTCTATTTAAAACCAATTCTTTTTTATCATTTAAAATATATCTTAACCGTTGTTTTTTTGAAAACTAAAAGAGTTCACTCAGTAAAACTAATTATTGCTGTAACCACAATCCATATACCATATTTCACTTAAATAGACTAAAATTAATTCTGTTGAACTTTCTTCCAGAATGTCTGTCATATAACCCTGCTAAGACATTTCCTTTCCTCCTCTTTTACTATTTATTGGAAAACTTACAAGTCTCTCTTCCTCCAAATCCCCCCCAATTTCTCTTCCCCTCATTCTAATCAATCAGATTCTTGAGTGCAAGATAAACATTATCACCCACAGTTCCAAAAGTATTAAGTGAATAGGCTCTTGATAACTTGTAAGTACCTGATTAACTTGAAAAGAAGCTTTGTATTTGCAACTTTATTTTAGAATGGTTGATTAAACATATTAAATAATGGTACATCTTAATATTCCATAGTAGTTGACCAAATTTGATCAGCCTGACTTAATCCCTAGAAAGTGATCTTAGGTGTTAAGAAAAAAAAAAAAAAGAGTCTAAACAAAATGTAAAAATACAAATAAACAAGTTACATCAGAAATCTCAGTCTGAGAGAAAGCCCAATTAATTGGAGTCGGATACATGAAATTTCAAATTCTATGTCTTTCATTCCTGTGTAGAAATGTGGTTGGTTTTCTAAACATCCTTTATGTACTTGAATAAACAATTTAAATTCCTATACAGTTCCTATCGAAATGGGTACTCAATAAATTTACAGATGACTATTTTTCAAAAGAAAAACTCAGCAAGGAACCATAATATGTAATCCCTTTGTGGCACTAATTTAATTTTTCTACTAAACTATATATTGATCGGGGGGAAAAATGTGTGTGTTAAATGCCTACCTTTTGCTCCGTAGCATTGATTACACAAAATGAAAAAAGAAAATACCATCTTTACTTAAAGCTCATTTTCTTGTTTGTATGAATGACCAGGTTCAACAAGAAAAGAAAAAAAAGAAATACAACTGCTTGTATATCATAGAGACTTATTCTTACATATTTTTTCATTACATCAAACAGATTTTAAATTACTAAAATGCAAAACCAGTTGGAGAACAAAATGACAACACATCAAATTATTAGTTAAATATAGTACTATAGGAAGAATATTCTGAAAAGAAGATTGGCTGTTTAAAGATAAGGAAACATTAGGGTCAACTATTTATGTCAAAGGCAAGCAAATACCATTCCAAGTATCCCAGATAATATGCACTAATAGTGGGTTTTAGCTGGATTCAGGCTGATGCAGGTGCATGCTTAACAGCTGCAGAGGCAACACACATACACACATGCTCACAGGTAGACATGCACGCAGAACGTAATATAAACCAGCTCAATGAGAGAAATGTAGCGAACAGAGAACTGTAAACAGAGGAACCTCAAGAAGTAATGAGCTCATATAAATGCTTGAACACTCGCCCTCCGTCTCCTTGCGATTGTTTAACTCACAACAGTGCAAGGTTTTAAATCACACAGTGGACGATACTTCGCCTGACGTTCTAGGAGAAAATTCACACTCCAAAACATTTACTAGCTGCTGGACCTCAAGAAACTTATCTAATATTGCTTTGCCTCAGTTTCCTCATTCTATAAAATACTACAACAGGTGAATTTATCACAAAGGCATTTACTAGGACTACAGATAGGCATAATATATGCACATAAAATAGTATAGTGCTTGGCTTATACTGCTAAATAAATTTCAATTATCACCTTATTATTCCACAGTTGAGTAATAGTTTTGCTGAGGAAGTAAAAAATGAAATTAACATCTATTTTATTATCAGAAATCTTACTTGCATTCATAAAAGCATACTTTTCTACTGATTTTCCAGTTATTCACCTTAAGAATTGTAGGGCCAGCCCAGTGGCACAGTGGTTAAGTTCGCATGTTCCACTTCTCGGCAGCCCGGGGTTCTCTGGTTCGGATCCTGGGAGCGGACATGGAACTGCTTGGCACGCCATGCTGTGGTAGGCATCCCACATATAAAGTAGAGGAAGATGGGCACAGATGTTAGCTCAGGGCCAGGTTTCCTCAGCAAAAAGAGGAGGACTGGCAGTAGTTAGCTCAGGGCTAATCTTCCTCAAAAAAAAAAAAAGAATTGTAAACAACTCTTTTAGAGTTATAAACTAAATGGATGGGTTATTAATTTCACTGTAGAGTCAGTAAAAGAAGACTAGTTCCCAACCTGCTTTTTCTAGGTGAGACTGAAAGGCTTGGTAGTCACTGACCCACAGAAAACCACGCCCTCCTTCACAGACACACGATGAGCATTTATGCAAAGATGGGCACTCTTTTACGTCAGATAGGAATGAAGTGAGGAGAGTGTTTTTGTTTCTTGTTTTATCATCAAAAGTAAACAAAAGGCTCCTCATAGATGTTGTAAGAATCACCAACTCAGGCAAATACCTTAACCTTAGTTGAGACAATATCCAAATTATATTAAACTTTAAAATATGTTGTACCTTGTTTTAGTTTATTTTTGCTGCTGTAACAATTTACCACAAACTTAGTGCTATAAACAACACATTTATTATTTTCCAGCTGGAGATCATGAATCTGAAATGGTCCTTGGTGGGCTAAAATCGAGATTGTCAGCAGGGCTGTATTCCTCCTGGAGGTTCACAGGAGAATCTGTTCACCTGCCTTTTTCAGTGTGTTGAGGTTGTCTGCATTCCTTGGCTGGCGGCCCCTTCATCCATCTTCAAAGCCATCACAAGGGACTGGGTCCTTCTCATCCTGCCCTGACTCAGATTCTCTTCATCTCCTTCTTCCACTTTCTCAGGAACTTCACGATTATGTTGGCCCGCCCCAGGATAATCCAGGCTGGTACTTCAATTTAAGGTGAAGTGATTACCCAACAATTCCATCTGCAACTTTGATTCCCCTTCTTGTATAAACCCATCACAGGTTCCAGGGATTAGGAGGTGGACAATTTTGAGGGACCATTATCCTAACTCTACTTACCTCTCAACTGATCGTTTCGAAGCAACTACTACATTCAATGCACTTCAATATCTGAGTGTTTTAAATATGTACATACACACAGTCAAAACTGTGCATAGATATTTTATGAAGAGTAGTAAAGAAAGGTAAAAGAGAGTGATACCTATATCTATATCTATCTGTCTATCTATCTATACTATCATCTAGACAATGGTCAGGATCAGGCCTGATCTGAAAAAGTGGCATTTGAAAAGTGACTTGAAGGAAGTGAAAAATTGAAGTCAGAGAATTGGGAAACAATTTCAAACAAAGAGGACAGTAAGTTCAAAGACCCTGAAGAGGAAAGGTGTTTGGTGTACTTGAGAAATAGCTAGGGACGGACAGTCTGCCCGGAACGGAGTGAGAGAAGGGAGAGGGGTAGGGGGTGTAGCAGGGAGGAAAGGGGTAGACCACGTAGAGCCTGTGAGTTACCTAACTAAGAACAAGGCACATTTGAGCGGAAGAATCACACGACTGGAGAAGCAGCATCACAGTGCTGCGCGCAGACCAGAGTGCTGCAAGGCAGGGGGCAGGAAGATCAGTCTGGAGACTGTTCTAAGAATCCAGGTGAGGGACAACGGTAGCTTGGAGCAGGGGAGAAGCAGAGGAGGTAGAAAACATGTAGGATTCCTTCTATATTTTTAGACTAAAGAGGTGACAAAAATTTACTGTTGGAAAGAATTTGACGTTAGGATCAAAAAAAGGGAAAAGAATTCTAGACAATACCAAGATTTTGATCTTGAGCAACTGGAAGAATATAGCTCAAATGTACAGAAATGGAACAAACTCTAGGGGAAATATGTTTAGAAGAAAACGTCAAGAGCTCCATCTTTGGACACGTGAAACCTGGAGGCACCTGTGGGAAATCTGGCGTCAGATAGTACCGGTAAGCGTTAGTATTCATCCTCTGCTCTTTAGTAACAGATCTCCTGAGTTTAGCTGGACATGCGTCTTAGCCTTCCCGGAAGGGTGGTGTGGCTCTGTGACTTAGTCATGATCACTGGAGGGTAAGAGAAAATGATGTGTGCCAGCTCTGGACTGTGCCCTTAAAAGAACTATAACGCTTTCTCCGTTCTTGTCACTAAACATTGGCGATAACAGAGGTGGCCTACCAGCCTTGATGATCTGCATGAGGGAGATTAACTGATACATTGCTTGAGTCAACATATTTTGGGGTCTCTATTTTATAGCAGCTTAGTTAGTGCTTAACTAAATATAACGTCTAAGCAAAGATATTGACTAGGCAGCTAACTACTTTGTTCTAAGTCTGTGTTCAGGAGAGAGTTCAAGGATACAGACATGCAAGTGGGAGTCTTCAGCATCTAGATGGTATTTGAAGCCAGGGGACTGGATGAATTGCTGATGTCCAGCATTTTCTTGAGACAAAAATCAATTTTCTCCCCATTCATGGGTCAACTCTGCTATGATGAACGGCATGACTTTTTCCTTTGATTGCCGCAGACTCATAATAGCAGCCAGAATGCTAGAAGATGGATGTCTCCATGAAGCCCAGAGCAGAAAAGTGAGCTTTCACCTTGGAAGAAGAGCATGCCATCTTATTTTGCTATCCATTATTTTATCATACAGAGGCAGAGTCTCTTTTTACTTTCTGCTTGGATATTTAGGATTACAGACCTGGTGCTAAATATTATGGGCTTCTCACTATGAGTGGTCATATATTGAAGAATCCAGAAGGCAGAGATGGTCTGTTTGACCAGACAATATCTATCTGAGTGGTTCAGGTGAGTTTGACTTTTCTGGAATCCATCAAACCCTACATCTCTCCATGGTGTTGCTCATCATTCCAATTCACACATGAATACAATTGAATTGGCAGTGATAAGCATTTGAGTTTGGGGAGTTCAAGCTAAAAATCATTCTTCTTGGAAGAATTGAACCTTTATGCGAAAAGTTAGACATCATGTTTTATCTTGCAAATTTGTTTCCTTTGTACACATTAGCCACTGAAACTTCATCGTGAAACTTTGTAGACCAAATTCATGCATCGTCCCTTCTCTCTAATAGTAGTTTTACTGAAGCACTGGGAAAAAACATATGTAGGTATCTCTCTCATATACATGTGTATTGCTTTATACAGACAGCACAAGAAATGGAAGGGGTTAGAATTTCACCAGACTGGAAGGCAGGATGGGAGCTCTAAAGTCTCAATGGACCATGAAAGGTTCAAGACAGTCTGGCTGTTGATGATTGTTGGTGTAAATATTTCAAGATATCAGTTATAGTTACACTTTTGTCTTTGACTTTATGTTATGTAATTAGCTAAATTTCTCTGACATTAATGTATCTTTTGAAAACCTTATATCCTAGGACTACAAACACAGCATAGCAT